>NC_090074.1:2959530-3004725 GCF_038355195.1 Osmerus mordax | reverse complement strand
CCCACCCAGCCATCGTGCCCCACACAGGCAAGCAGGAGCAGGAGCAGTACGACAGGAACATGTACGCGTAAGTACCCAGGCTGCACAAGGCCCTCTCTCCTCCTCTCTTCTCCTCTCTTCTCTTCTCCTCTCTTCTCCTCCTCTCTTCTCCTCCTCTCCTGTCATCACACGCCCTGTCCTGTCTCTCCCTCTCACCTGCCCCTTATCTCCCTCCCTCCCTCCCCGCTCTCCCCCAGTAAGCCCCACCAGGACCCTAAGAGAGAGAAGGAGCCTAAGAAGCCAGTGATAAAGAAGCCCCTGAACGCCTTCATGTTGTACATGAAGGAGATGAGGGCCAAGGTGATCGCAGAGTGCACCCTGAAGGAGAGCGCAGCATCAACCAGATCCTTGGGAGGAGGGTGAGCACACACGCACACTACACACACACACACACACACACACACACCCACTACACACACACACACACACACACGCACATTACACACACACACTACACACACACCCACTACACACACACACACACACACACTACACACACACCCACTACACACACACACACACACGCACATTACACACACACACGCACACTACACACACACACACACACACACACACACCCACTACACACACACACACACACGCACATTACACACACACACTACACACACACACACCCACTACACACACACACACACACGCACATTACACACACACACTACACACACACACACCCACTACACACACACACACGCACATTACACACACACACGCACACTACACACACACACACACACACACGCACATTACACACACACACACTACACACACACACACCCACTACACACACACACACACACACACGCACATTACACACACACACTACACACACGCACACTACACACACACACATACACACACACACACACACACACACACTACACACACACACCTAACTTCTCACACACACACACACACACACACACTACACCCACACACCTAACTTCTCACGCACACTACACACACACACACACCTAACTTCTCACGCACACTACACACACACACCTAAGTTCTCACGCACACTACACACACACACCTAAGTTCTCACGCACACTACACACACACACCTAACTTCTCACGCACACAAGCTGTATTCGGTTTGGTAATATTCGTACTGGAGTGTCTTATTCAAATGTACGTGTGTGTGTACGTCTGTGTGTGTGTGTGTGTATGTCTGTGCGTGTATGTCTGTGTGTGTGTGTGTGTATGTCTGTGTGTGTGTGTGTATGTCTGTGTGTGTGCGTGGGTGTGTCTGTGTGTCCCACAGTGGCACGCGCTGACCCAGTGAGGAGCAAGCTAAGTACTACGAGCTCGCCAGGAAGGAGAGACAACTACACATGCAGCTCTACCCCAGCTGGTCCGCGCGCGACAACTACGTAAGCCCCGCCCCTTCCTGCCGCCCGCCCCGCTGGCCACTCCCCCCCCCGCACACACGAGCCCACCGGCCCGACTCCACTTTTGACGCATGCCCTGTCAGATAGCGCGTGTCCGCCTGATAACGTCTGATGAGAATGTTGTGGGGAGTTTAGTGGTTGTGAGACCAGGGTGAGGGCAGAGAGGACCGGAGGCGTGTCTGCTGTGTGTGTTCTGGAGGCAGGGTGTTGTGTAAGGGGAGGGGGGAGGGGAGGGGCGGGAGACCTGAGGATGAGCTGGGAGGTTACTGACGCATGGCTTCCTGTTCTGCTACTGTCTCATCTCTCCTCCCTCTCCTCCTCTCCTCCTCTCCTCCTCTCCCCTGTCCCGCTGAGCTGTATTCATAGAGCATAGCTGTGTTTGTGTGTGTGTGTGTGTGTAGCCAGTATGTGTGTGTGTGTAGCCATTATGTGTGTGTGTGTGTAGCACTGTGCTGCTCTGCTCACATGTCAAGTTGCTGTTGAACTCTTCCAGGAGGCGGGCCTTAGAGGGGGCGCGGGGGAAAACAGTAAAGCTGATTGGGTAGGGCACACATCAATCATTTATCCCCCACTTTTGCTCTACTAACAGTATCGGCAGGGTGTCTTTGGCTTGCACTCCGGCACAGCACTCAGGGTCACAGACAGGGGTGGGGTCTGTGAAGGGTTTCCTTATAGCATCTCCTCTCCTTCCCACTCATATTTATGTAACTAAGGGGGTGCTCTGAGAGGGGTGGGGGAGGGCAAGGAGAGATAAGGGAGGGAGAGATGGGGGAGGGAGGTGTAGGGATAGAGGTTTGAGATGCTGGGAAGACTAATTGGACACGTGTTTTGCTAGGGAGAAAGGATTCCTGGGTTCTGGTTGGTTGATAGAGGCTGCATGTAGGTTGCTAGGGACTGGGTGTAGGTTGCTAGGTGCTGGGGCCCTAGGGGTAGGTTGCTAAGGGCGGGGATGGGTTGCTAGGGGCTGGGTGTCAGTTGGTAGGGGCTTGGGGTAGGTTTCTAGGGGCTGGGTGTAAGTTGCTAGGGCCTGGGTGTTGTTTGCTAGGGTCTATGGAGACAGGTGAGAGGTGGGGGGTCAGGCAGATTTCTGCAGGCTTCACACACTAACCTCCCTCTTTCTTTCTCTGTGCTTCAGATGGACGGCATCACTGTATAATAACCTTCTGTAATAGGACCAAAGCTACTCTCCTCCTCTCCTTCTCCCTTCTCCTCCTCTCCTCTCGTATCCTCTCTGTCCTTCTGGCTGTATGGTTGTTTGGCTGTCTACCTGTCCTTCTGGCTGGCTGGCTGTCTGTTCGTGGATGGCTGTTGTTTGGAGTTTATTAAGGGTGTCGTGGTTGTCACGGTGACCAGGTGGTTGTGCATGACTAATAACCGGCCTGTACTGTTTAGTAGCCAAGGGCACCTGACCCAGTGCATGTGACAGACTGTGTCTTAACTCCCACCATGCACCATGCTCTGAATACGACCTCAGACGACCTCCCCAACAGAGTAGATGCCAGTCAGTCAACCACATGAACACAGAACACATGGACAAGCAGATAGATAGATAAATAGACAGACAGACAGACAGACAGGTAGACAGACAGACAGACAGGTAGACAGACAGACAGACAGGTAGACAGACAGACAGGTAGACAGACAGGGACATCTCTGGTCTCAGAGCAGTCAGGGTTGTTTCTGAGAACACTGCCGTACACGTCATGTGACCTGCCATCAAAACAGGAAGCGCCGATCCTCCCACTCTGCAGTGGGGTTTCTCCTGTTAGCTGTAACCACACGCACGCACGCACGCACACACACACACACACACGCGCTCACGCACGCACAGAAAGGGTAGATGTTGTGTAGGTGTAGCAGCTTCCACATCCTGTCCCAGTGTATGTGTGAAGAGATGACTGGGGCTCTGTGTAACAGTGTGTGTGTGTGTGCACGTGTGTGTGTGTGTGTGTGTGTGTGCGTGCGTGTCTCCGCAGGGCAAGAAGAAAAGGAGAAAAAGAGAGAAACAGCAGGACTCCAACACAGGTACCGTTGCCCTCCCTCCATCCCTCCCTCTTTTGAATGTCTCCCTCCATCCCTCTCTCCGCCCCTCCATCCCTCTCTCCGCCCCTCCATCCCTCTCTCCGCACCTCCATCCCTCTCTCCGCACCTCCATCCGTCTCTCCTCACCTCCATCCCTCTCTCCGCACCTCCATCCCTCTCTCCGCACCTCCATCCCTCTCTCCGCACCTCCATCCCTCTCTCCGCCCCTCCATCCCTCTCTCCGCACCTCCATCCGTCTGGACGGCAGGCAGTCCTGCTACGCTGGACCTGTGGTATAACCCAGAAAAACACACTGCAGGAAATGACCGTGTGTGTGAGAGAGTAAATGACAGAGTGCTGGTCTTCCTTCCTCTCTAGCTAAGCACATCTCGCTCTCCTCTGTACATCTTTGTCTCTCTCTCTCTCTCTGCTGGCTGTTGGGTTGGCGTGTATTGTTGTCTAACTCAGTAACAACTAACAAGTTTCTAAGCTTGTTTCTTCTATTCACCAACAGCTTCACTTCCTTGCCTTGACCTCCCTGTCTGTCTCGTTCTCTCCCCCTCCCCTCTCCTTACCCCGAACTCCTCTCCTCTTCCTTTCCACTTTGCTCCCTATCCCTGTCTCCTCCCCACTCTCTCTCTCTCTCTCTCTGTCTCTCTATCTCTCTCCCACTCTTCTTCCTATCTCTCTCTGTCTCTCTCTCTCTGCATGTTGCATTGTGCTCAGACCCTGGCTCTCCTAAGAAATGCCGAGCTCGCTTCGGCCTCAACCAACAAACAGACTGGTGCGGTCCCTGCAGGTGTGTATCTCTCCTTCACTCCCTCCCCCCCCCCTCCTCTCTCTCTCTCTCTCTCTCTCTCTCTCCCCTGTGTCGGTGTCGTGCCTCTTGCGTTGCTGCATGCTCTCCTGTCACTAACAGCTGCTCTGTGGATCGCGCCGCCCCCTACAGGTGGACCACAGCAGCGCACCTGGGGGCAAGCTGGGAGAATCATGCCTTGATATCTACACATATGTGTGTGTGTGTGTGTGCGTGTGTGTGTGTGTGTGTGTGAGAGAGAGAGAGTAGGTGTGTGTGAGAGAGAGTAGGTGTGTGTGAGACCGAGAGTGTGTGTCTACATTAGGGTGGGATTGTTTATGTCGCCTCTGCCATCTCAGTGTGTATGAACTCCGTCCTCCTACAGTGTGTTCCCCCACAATGACGTCATGGAAATCTCTGTGTGTGTGTGTGTGTGTGTGTGTGTTCCTCTCCAAGAGAACAAAAGGGGTTGAATGTGGTTTTGAGCGAATCCACATCACCACAGCTGAACCGGCGCACACACACACACACACTTTCTTACACACACACTCTCTTGTGCATCTACCACTGCCTGCACTTTGAAGATGCTCTTAGTGCTCGTCTGGAACTTTCTCCAGTCATGCGGTCAGACCTGTTGCTTTTGATGGTGAACTTTGACATTTACAAGCAGTGTCTCTCTCTCTCTTCCACCTCTCTACATCTGAATGTGTCCTCGCTTTGCGGCGGGGTGACTCACGCCCATGTTGATTATGGGATGGTTTGCGCCTCCTGCGACTGCATATTTAGATAAGGAGATGAGTTGCGAGGCAGACCTGGTTTGATATCTTCATATAGTCAGAGTTCTGCACCTGACAGCCGACACCACCCGCACACCGAGGACAACCAAGTGTGTGTGTGTGTACGTGTGTGTTGGTGGAGGGGTAGCTTGAGGGGGGGGGGGGGGGGTATGAGGGGGTGGGAAGGGACTCTGTCAGAGGAAACCTCACTTTTGGTGTTTCTTTTCCCCCCTGAAGCGTCTTGAAGCTGCTGTCGCCGAGGTTACAAAGTGACTCTCTTTACCTCCGCACTCTATTCACAGATAACTCTCTTGACTGTTCCTAGGAGGAAGAAGAAGTGTGTTCGCTACCTACAGGGAGGGGGGTGCTCCAGCCCCTCATCTTCAGACGGAAGTGCTATAGACTCTCCCCCCTCCACCCCCCCCCCGCGCCCCGCACCTCCTCCCCCGCTCGCCCCTCTCCCCCCCCCCCCGCCTCGCCCCCCCCCTGCGCGCGCCCCCCCCCCCGCCCGGCGGCAGGCGCTCGCACGCCCTCCCGGGCCACGGCCTCTCGGGCCACGGCCACCCGGGCCACGCCCACCCGGGCCACGCCCCCTCAGCGCTGTCGGCCGCCAGGGCCGCGGGACTGTCTCTCAAAGTTCTGTCCGAGTCGCGGCAAACGCACGACAATCACCGACTCAACTGACCCCCTCCTCCACATCATCCCACACCCAGGACCCTCCCTTCCTCCCCGGTACAGAAGACAGGAACCCCTCCACATCCTCCTGCCCTGCCTCCCTCCAGCCAGCCAGCCAGCCCTCCACGGGGGCAGCGTTCTTAATAGAAGTCGTCCTGCTCCTGCAGTCCTCTGCTCTGGGGCGGAGGACTTTAAACCCTCGCAACTCATCCTGGCCTCCTCTTCTCTCCTGCCCCCTCGACGTCCGTTCCTTACATTTCCAAAGATTTTATTTCCGTTTGTCGTCGTCGTCGTTTTCCAGTCCTTCTCCGTGGTCGTATTTATATTGATTTTGTGATTGTTGGAAATGTCGTCTCCGCATTCAGGGATCGCCGACTGTGTGGACGTTCTCCCCGAAACGAAACACATCCTCCATCTTGTTCGGCCGATGTTTCGTTCAATTCTTTTTTTTTTTTTGGCACTTCCGAGTTGTTTTGTTCAACCTCTTGATTGATTTACGAGTACGTTTCTGACGGAGGTCTCTCTGCAAGAGTCCTCATGATGTCCTTGCTGTTAGTTCTTATGGACCGTGGTGTTTTATGGGAACTGGAGTTTACTTGTCGACCCTTGTTGGAGTAAATTCAGTAGATAAACTGCCAATGTGTGACTGAAAGTTGTGCTGTCCAAGACCAAATGGGTACTATATTTCATTGTGTTGTAAAGTTTATAAATGTGGAATTCCCTATATATAATTAAACCTTTATATGTTATGTACAAGAAAATGAATAGAAAAGGGTTACAAAAAATGTTTCTGTAGACTATTAAATTGCCACCGTTTCTTAAAAAAGCAATACAAATTTTATGTTTCTGTCCTTGAAGAGAAAAAATTGTTTTGTGCAGAAGTTTGCGTTTTCTGCCTAAGTTTACACCGTTCAGCAATGTATATTCATGTTTTGTAGCTTGTGCATGTTTTAACTAAGTGTACCAAAAACACGTGCCAAACTATGACTTAATTTTACAGCTTTGCTTTCTGCATCAATCCCAGTTTACGCACTGCATACATTTCCTGTGTGCAGCGACAGGGCTGTGTTGTCCATTCTACTTTGGTCCACTAGGGTGCGCCGTAGTCCCGGGAATTATGGCACCCTCACGTGACATTTGTCACGGGGATTTTTCATATTCGACTTTCCAGTCTGTCTTTTTTACACATTGAATGACTTTTGTCTTTAATGTAATACTTATTTTTGTTTCGATGTATTAAAGTATTTTCAAAATCGATGTAATTGTTCCTTTTTATTTCGGACAAATGTTTTTGAATGAGAATTATGACTGCTAGTTGTTTTAAGTGTGTGATCGCGTTGATCAGTACAAACTCTACAAATAATGAAACGAGACAACTAATTTTTTATTTTTTATTTATTTCATTTACTTCTGGAACTTATAATGGTTGATATTCCTAAATGTCACCTTCAGAGCAGAACTCAGAAAAAAAAAAAGGTTTTCCGAAGAGAACACCTCGCCTGCGACAGACACAGCTATTTCCAGTCCACAGGACATGTTTACACGCATTTCACCCCGTACACAATACCCTAGAGCCGATCATCCCCTTCATGTGACGGAGGACACTACAAAGAGCCTGCTTTTACAAAACAACTAGCACAGGGCTCATTTGTCAACTGTCAACAAAAAAAACTTTTCTCAGTTGACTCCCAACAACAAAAACAATGACATGTCCAGTATAAAAGACAATCAGAGCAATTCAAAACTGGGCAGAATGCATCTAATCTTGAAATCAAAGGGGGGGTGGGAGAGAGAGGGGAGAAAATGGACCAGACTAAACTTATATTCAAGGTGAAGTGAAGCACGTGAAGTAAAACAGGATTAAGCCTTTATTTAAATTATTCTGCACCACAGAAGCGATGGAAACAGCCATGCTATGGAGTACAGGTGGGGGGGGGGGGGTGTCTGCCTCTAGCTCTACAGAGTGTAAATATTAACAGTATGAACAGTGCCAGTGTGTGTGTGTGTGGGGGGGGGGACCCTCTCAGCTGGTAGTGTCCTCTACTTCTCTTCACACCACTGGTTCTCCTTACGTACCTGCAAAGGAGACACAGGTTAGAGGGGAGGGAGGGACGAAGGGCGAGAGAGGGAGGGGCCGAGGGATGGAGAGATGGGAGCGTGGGAGGGAGGGATGGATGAAGGGGGAGAGAGGTAGGGACAGAGCGAGGGAGGAATGAAGAGAGAGATGGGAGCGTGGGAGGGAGGGATGGATGAAGGGGGAGAGAGGTAGGGACAGAGCGAGGGAGAGATGGGAGCGTGGGAGGGAGGGATGGATGAAGGGGGAGAGAGGTAGGGACAGAGCGAGGGAGGAATGAAGAGAGAGATGGGAGCGTGGGAGGGAGGGATGGATGAAGGGGGAGAGAGGTAGGGACAGAGCGAGGGAGGAAGGAAGAGAGAGATGGGAGCGTGGATGAAGAGAGAGATGGATGGACGGAGGGAGGAGGAGGCCCAGGTGCGCCGAGAGGCTTACCTGGGCCTCCTCCTCCTCCGTGAAGTCGTTCTTGATGTTGAAGGTCTTCCGGATCTCCTCTGGGGTCTTGCCCTTGATCATGTTGGCCACAGTCTTACACGTCACGTCCAGGAGCCCCTTGATGTCCAGGTAGTTGGCAGCCTGAGGGGCACAGAGAGAGGGGGCGGGGTCACCGTGAGTAGGGGGGAAACACAGAGTTAGGAGGAGGAGAAGGAGAGGTGGAGCGACTGTCTGACAAAGTCAAGGCTCTGTAGCCCCGAGTGGTGGTCTGGTAAACAGGCTTGTGTTCTCCAACGTCACGGCAGGCTAGAGTTACAGGACCAGACGCCTCGCACTGCCCCCCCCCCCCCCCACCCAGCCAAGACTGTTGCTCAACCCAGAACCCCTTCTACAACCATGGCCTGCTCTAGGTTCACCAGCCACAGCATAGACGGACGGTGAATAGGATCGCCATGTGTGTGTGTGTGTGAGAGAGAGACCCACCAGGATGAGCTCGAAGAGGGTTCCCTGGTCCACCTTGAGGAACTCCTGGTCCCAGACGGGGATGTCGTCCGTCCTCTTCTCCTTGTTCTCATCGTCCTCTGGGGGAGGGGGGTCGTCTTTGTGGTGGGTACACCACTGGATCACCTGGGGGGACACACACACAGGAGTGAGTGAGGCACAAGCAGCTCAAATAATGACGCGTTGTTACGCCGAGAGTTACAACGGAATAATCTGCATAGTTTTGTCCTACGGCCTGAGAAACGGTCCCTGTGGACTGATAACCGCCTGTCTCACACCTCTCAACACACACACACGATGTGAGGAAACGAGCTCAAAAAGGTGACAGCTTGTCTCTCAGTAGGAGGTCTACCCTGCCACAACACAACACAGACCGCAGTCTGGGGCTAAGTTCTGAATTTCTAGAATGTTCTGGAAGGTTCACTCCCTATTACCAGGATGATACATTTGCATTTATTCATTTAGCAGACACTTTTATCCAAAGCGACTTCCAAGAAAGAGCTTTACAAAAGTGCATAGGTCACTGATCATAACAACGAGATAGCCCCAAAAACATTGCGGGTAGCCAAAACATGAAGCATACATTGTGAAAACCAAATAAATGCCAATGGGAAGAACCACAAGAGCACGCAGTTAAACAAGTTACAATTAACAGACTGAGGTTAGGGGTAACATGGTTGTGTTCTGGCTGCTGTGCTGTTAGGCCCGTCCCCACTCATTACAGATCTGTGAGGGACATGTCACAAGGAACAGAGAAGGAAACTCGTTTCCAGAATGGAATGCAGCCACATATCTAGACTATTTCATCATCATTATTTGGAGTCATTTACATGCCCAAACATCCCCAAAAAGCTCATCTAAGGTCACACCAAAGGAATGTTGTCAGAAGGAAGTGCTATAGACTCAATTTCATCTGACCACTGTCTTGTGTTCCCTAAACATGGAGACTAGGTGGTGTGTTTACATGGTCGTTATCTGTTGCTATGGCCACCGTTTTTAACTTCAGCTCAAGCTGACCAGGCCAACATTGTTGGTCCCACCCAATGACACAGCTCAATGGGCTCAAACCGTGGGCCCCAGACATGTGAAGCCTTGTCTGGATGGAATTGTTAACTTCACAGTGTTAGTGGAGTCAGGTGGCTGAGCGGTTAGGGAATCGGGATAGTAATCTGAAGGTTGCAAGTTCGATTCCCGGCCGTGTCGAATGACGTGTCCTTGGGCAAGGCACTTCACCCTACTTGCCTCGGGGGGAATGTCCCTGTACTTACTGTAAGTCGCTCTGGATAAGAGCGTCTGCTAAATGTAATGTAGACAGCTGAATTGACAGCACTCCAGTGAAGAGATTGACCAACAACGGGTTAGCTAGAGTAAATGGACCCATCCATAGAGAATAAAGAAAATGCGCTATGTGTGCTTCTGCTAGCTAAATTATTCAAATGTAAATCTCCACACATCTCTACGGAGCCTTTGACGACATCTCCATCCTTATCGTGTCTACGGAGTTCAAATGTGTGACGTGTTTCAAGGTGAGGCAGCTGGCTTACCTTCTTGAGGATGGCTGCGTTCACGTTTGGGAGTGGGACGGGGTCATCATCGCCTTCGTCGTCCATACCCAGATCTGTCGGCCGGAAGGACACAGGTATTAACCGCGTGCAGTGATTTATATTACTTTAGCTAACTGAGTAAACCACCCTTCCAAGCATTCGATCTCAATACATAATGGGGGGTTCATGTCTGGATAAACTGTGTGGGAGGGGAAACAATTTAAAATATCCATCGTACTCTATGGATTTCTAGATTGGGTGATAACTTACCTTCCAACATTGTCTTGATCGTGACAGACTGCTTCGCTATCTCAACATCCACCTCAAATATCTCCCCGTCAGAGCTTTGCAGTTTAATGGTAGGCATCTGAGATGATAAATGACAAGGAAAACTTAATTCGTATTCACTGTTGTAGCTGGCGTGCTATGTTGATTAGCTATCCTGCATGACAACAATTCACTCGCTACTCGTATCGCTTAATTTCTAGCTTGACACTTTGGCAAGCTAACTTCCATTACAGTTCGACTGATGATGAATAACAATACAACTAAAACTGGCAACCCCTGAGATA
The DNA here is from genome assembly GCF_038355195.1 of Osmerus mordax. NCBI lineage: Eukaryota > Metazoa > Chordata > Actinopteri > Osmeriformes > Osmeridae > Osmerus > Osmerus mordax. Next base: position 2,993,879 of record NC_090074.1, on the reverse strand, counting down.
ATGGAAAGATATGTCTTCCAACCCTAATATTTAATTGACTTAAACTGATGCTAGGCTAATCAAGTTAACACTAGGTAGCTGGCTATGTAAGTAGAGCTAACGACGTTGGCTAGCCACAGTAGCGTTGTCAGCAAGCAAGGCCTCTTAGCAACCGTATTTCTGATACTCATATTAACGTTATATATTTACCCACATTTAAACATCGTTCATAATATCCTTGAAAGATGCGTTACTACGCCTTCCGAAACATGTTTAGTACTTACTATGAATGATTAACAGCAGATCCAGAGATAAATGTTAAACGTCAACAGGGCCCGACCGAAGCAGGCAACCACTGGAACTCTCTGGCCAGTAACGCTTTGTCAAAGGAGTGAACGAATGGGGGTGGTTAGGATATTGCCTGTATGGAGCTTTACTTTGTGAGACAACAAATGGTCTCAATTAATTTATAAATGTTTCGTATTGATGTAATTGTTATATACCCAATATGTGTATTTATATTAAATAGTTATTTGTTAAAATAAGGTAATCATTTATTTGAAGATTAAATATGTAGATGATCTAGCATTAGCATCGTAAACTAACTATAACCTTAGCCAAACACACTCCACATTACAGCTCCAGGTGTTCAGTATAGTAGGAGATGGCGATGGGCCCTGACCTCCCTGACTTTTCCTGAACATGGAGGCCGTGTGGTGAGGAGGAGAGGCCTGCTTCACTGAGGGAGGGGAGGAGTGCTTAGATTAGGCTCACATGCAAATCACTTTGTGTTAACATACCCTTCCTGCCCTTCAATATTAGTCGTAAAGGTAGGTAGGTGATATAATGAGTGTAAGCAATCTTACATATTTTTTTATAAGAAGTATGTAGTGTGTTCTTAAACTGAGCAGCAATAGCAACAAAATAACACATTTTACGGTGCCTTATTGCAACTAATATTGCAGGAGAACTCCTGCTATTTAGGATAACTCCTTGGTAATATAAAATGTTTTGTGAATAAGGCTCCAGGTTTGTTTCTCAAACAAGTTTAATTTCTCCAAGACTAAATGCTGATGGAGTTGGAAAACAAAGCAGGTGTCATTTGGAATAGGATAGACTAACCCTAACCCTGTTGCGTTGCCAGGTTGGAGAGTGTGTGTTAACTCTGTGGTCTGTTGCGTTGCCAGGTTGGAGACTTCGGGGACGCTAACTGTCCGACCCCTGGAGAGATGGTTACCAAGAACATGACGGTGAATCACTTCTTTCTCCTCTTTTGTTCTCTGTTTGTTTCTCTTTCTGTCCATGCCTCACTGTCTCTCGCTCTCTGCCTCTCTGTCTCTGCCTCTCAGGGCTGGGTTAGAGCAGAGGAAGGGGTAGGGTCTTGGAATAACCAGGACTGGGTGAGAGGTAGGGGTCCTTGGCTGGGCCTGGAGGTTCATATTGGAGAGATGGCCTTTAAGGACCTCTCTCTCTCTTTTCTCTCTCTCTACCTTTGCTTCTTCACGTCACTTGTTGACAGTCAGTTACTCTCCACTGTCCATCGCTGCTTCTGCCACCTAGGGGACTTATGGCTCTCTCTGGTGGCTTGAGGAGGAACTGCAGCTGAAGGAGGGAGAGGGAGGACGCAACCTTTTTTTTTTGTTTGTTCCTCCTCTCCTCACCTCTCTTTTGGAGTTTCTAAGAAATCTGCAAGTTTGGAGCTACTTTTGGTGAATACATTTATTTTTGTGAATACGGCCCCAGATCGTTAATTGTACAATGCGATAGGGATGTTTGTTTGTATGCATAGCAAGTGAAGTCATAGAAACAGGTGGAGGAACACAGTACACTTGGTAAAGGAGCATTTATTTTTTATTTTGGATCCGTCAATACAGACATCGTCATCTAAGATGAGGAAGTGAGTGTGATTTCAACCATGGAATATTTATTTGCTGTCCGGTATATATCAGAAGATAGTGTCTGTGTAGTGCATTTGACAAGACCCTGAATAAAAATAGTTTGAGTCACTCAAAATAAAAAAGACAACAAAGAAAACCTTTTGGTATGAAAGTCTCTTCTGACTTATATTACAATGCTTCCGCTTAAAAAATAAAACTCATCTCTCAGATTTAGAGAATCTGAAAATGAAGGGATTTAAAAGCAATGGTACATTGGATAGAAACAGTTGGATAGCTTCAATTGTGCTTCCCCTTCTTGGGATGGACCAAGAAGACCAGCACAAGAAGCTGTGAAATAATTGTTTACATCTCCACCGTGGTGTTCTTCACCATCTCAACAGTCAATATGGCACACACCCTATGGTCCATGTGCACAGGGGCTTTCATTCGGCTTCTAAACAGCCTCTTGGTGTGAATCGTAGATTTTGTACGTTGTCAAGGTTAGGGTGTCGCCCAGCCCAGGCTGGGCGTCAGGATGCTGAAGGTACTGGAGGACATTGTGGAGATAGGGGACTGTACAAACCAGGGGAGAGTTTACAGGGAGTAGTGTGGGCATACAGGAAGTAGTCCGGGTTTTACAGGAAGTAGTATGGGCACACAGGAAGTAGTATGAGTTTACAGGAAGTAGTCCGGGGTTCGTCGGGTGACGTGGGGTTCTCCTCTACGAGGAGCAGGGTCGAACTGCAGGCTGTGGGGGAGACAGGGAGAGGAGAGGGAGTCGAGGCGGAGAGAGGGAGAGGAGGGGGAGGGGGGGAGAGAGGGAGAAGAGGGGGAGGGGGGGGGGAGAGGGTGGTTGGAGGGGGTGGGAGGAAAAGTACAGTATATCAGTAATTTCCCTGAGAAGTCTATGGTGCATCTTCACACTCCAATTTTTCATGAGTCATCATTTTAAAATTATCATCACTTATTTTGTTTATCCTCTTCATCCTCCTCCTCTGAGCCCATGTGATTCAAGTACACACATTCAGCACAGTGCTGGCAGCTTAACGTGTCATCAAGTAGCAGCTTCAGGGATGGACATCAGCCCTCTAGAACACTTACAAAGAGTATTTGAGGGTGTCATCCAGTTCCATAATAGCAGCCTGGTTACCGCAGCGATAACAGTAGTTGGGGGCGCTGAAAATCGTGACCACGTTCCTCTCGTGACACCAGTTGTAACCCTGGTGACAGACAAGACAGAAAGGAGTTGGCAGAAACCACTGAGTCATGTGATATCTCCAGTATAGAGGAGAGAACACCAGGTCAACCCAGTTAAACCCAACTTACTAACTACTAACACAAACATCTGTTTGCTGGCCAACAGAGCAGCTGATATCTATATCGATTAATATAATCCCCATAGAGGCCCCCCCCCATTAAATGGGCTCCATAGGAGGTATAGAGGCCCCCATAGAGACCTCCAGAGGGAGAAAGAGGCCCCGTAGAGGGATAGAGAGCCCAAAATAAGGCCTCATGATAGCCCATCAGGCATGGCGCGGGCCCCAGACCTCACCTCCATGACCAGCTGGTGGGCGCGGGACACTAGGGTGAGCCGGTTGGCGTGGTTGAAGGTCTCGGAGATGTCCTGGCCGAAGGTGTACCCCGCCCCCCGGGGAGAGATGCCCCAGCCGCCCCGGTCATCTGGGTCAGACCACAGCAGGTCACACATGGGGCCCTGGAGAAGGGAAGAGAGGTAAGGGAGATGAGGTGAAGGAGAGTCAGATGTGCGTCTTCTTAACTTCCAGTCTAGCATGTCGATGTGATTGGCAGAGCCGGTGTTGCCGGGAGGAAGTGAGTCGTATACCTCGTGCGGGACTTCCTGGAGGCGGTCCAGGGCTCGGATGTGATCCAGCGTGTCTATGGACGGGGACAGACCTCCATGGAGACAGAAGATCTGAGGAGAACAGAGGTCAGAGGTCACTACTAAATTCAAACAGGAAATTTGGATGAACAGGACGTTTTCACATGAATCAATCTTAAAACCTATTAATAATATATTTTTCCCCAAAAATATTTTCCCGCCTAAATCCTAATTTCCTCACAATCTCTTTCTAATGTGCTCGTAGTCTGGAACAGAGACAGCGTGTATACTACCTGCGTGTCTACGAGGGCGGTGAGGGGCAGGTAGTCGAACAGGTCGGTGAAGTACTTCCACACGCTGGCGTTGCCGTACTTCCTCAGGCACTCGTCGTAGAAGCCGTACACCTGCGTGATCTGACGCGACTCGTGGTTCCCCCGCAGGATTGTGATGCGCTCCCTGTACCTCACCTGGGATCAAGGCAAAACCCAGTACACAGGTCTAAAAATACCATCCCCTCAGTATATGAGAGGAGCTACTCTGGTCTGAACACGCATTCATCCGTGGTATTGAAGCCTCTTCACGTGTCAGTTACATAGCGAAGGCTAAACAAATAACGGATATAGAACGTACACCAGATCAAGGTAGATCAAGGATATTTTGGTGGTCACAGTCAAGGGTCTGTATTTACCAGGGATCAGTGACCCCATCTCAGCTCCCAGGCACGGTGCAACAGCAATAACATCTCAACTACCGTATAACATCGTCCAGTGCAACGATAACTCCCGTATCACATCGTCACATGCGACAATAACCGTGTAACGCCGTCCCCTAGGGTCCCAGCAATTGGCCGTCCACTCACCTTGAGAGCCACCAGGAGTGTGACCGTCTCCACAGAGTAGTACCCCCTGTCCACTCACCTTCAGAGAGACCAGGAGTGTGACCGTCTCCACAGAGTAGTAGCCCCGGTCCACGTAGTCCCCCATGAAGAGGTAGTTGGTGTCAGGGGACTTGCCCCCGATCCGGAACAGCTCCATCAGGTCATGGAACTGGCCGTGGACGTCCCCGCACACCGTGACCGGACATCGGACCTCCTGCACGTTGCACTCCTTGGTCAGGATCTCCTTAGCCTGGGGGGGAGCAGGGAGAGATGATATCATCCGAATAATTTACATTTAGTCATTTAGCAGACGCTCTTATCCAGAGCGACTTACAGTAAGTTCAGGGACATTCCCCCCCGAAGCGAGTAGGGTGAAGAGCCTCGCCCAAGGACACAGCGTAATTTGCTCGGCCGGGAATCGAACCAACAACCTTCTGATTAATAGCCTGACTTCCTAACCGCTTAGCCATCTGACTCCCTGATGATCGTAATACTGTGTGTTCGTTTGGCCGGATGCTTTTATGCAACGCGGCGAACCAGGGGGCGATTTGAACTTTGAACCTCCTTGATAGCGAAGCGCCACTGAGCTAAGAAAGGCCAGTGCATCTCCTCGTCCTCTCCTTCTGCTTGGTTGGCTTTGACCGTTTCAACGGTCAAAAGGTCAGGAATGTTCCCCCCCCCCCCCCCCCGGTTCGAATGAGAGATTCTAAATGCATAAGAGTTGGAGGGTAGAGATCCCTGGTGAGCTGGTGGGGTCACAGGATGCAGGGCTCCCTGGGGAAGGACGGTCCCTCTGGTGTGTTGGTGGAGAGTTTGTTGATTTTTCTCAGAAAGACTCTTGAGTCGCTAAGAACAGGGAGTGTCGTCGTTGGTGAACACACGCGTGAATGAACTGGACGATCATGTTTGTTGCCAATACATATCTCCCTCTCTCTCCGTCTGTCTCTCTCCCACTAAGGCCTGAGCCTTAAACAAATGTTTACCTGGTGGCTCTCATTTTAAGGGGCATGAGTTGGCCAGGCTGTCTGTCTGTGGGTGTGGATATGGATCAGAGGTGGAAGGGTTAGGGGAGCTTTGAAGAGCACTGATCCACTGTAACACAGCAGGAGAGGAATGAGGAGAGGAATGAGGAGAGGAATGAGGAGAGGAATGAGGAGAGAGCTCGGTTTAGTTTGCGAGTTAGACCCAGGTTGCCCTCTGACTAGGGCAGGATGGGGAGGGGTGGACGTGTGGGGTGAGACAAAGTGCACGAGGAATCGATAGACAGATGTAGAGCAAAAGAAGAGAGAGAGACAGGGGCACAGAGGATGTGTGTGTGAGCACGCCCCAGAGCCAGATGGGCGACTCAGCGCTCCTGACCAGGCCAGGCCAGCGATGACCTACATACGCTTCCAAACAATCCCCTCTCTCCACGCCATGACACATGACGCATGGCAGGCCTTTCAAAGCACCCATGTCCCTGCCCGTCCCAACCAACCAAGCACTCTGGAAGTCTTATCCACAGGTTGGAAATAGAAAAAGGAAGAAAAAAAAAGAAAGTGACGAAGTCCTCGTTCTAGGAATTGCCCACTTGTCTTGGGGGTGTTATATATCAGTTCTCAAGTCACTTTAGACGCTGTTGACCTGAGCCATCTGCTATTTGCTGCAGTCTACATGGATACTAACTCTGGTCAATGAATGACTTCACAAACCTTCCCCCTCTTGGAACCTTAAGCCTACTGTGACATCACAGGGTAAACAGAACACTTGCTGACTGTGTTAAGTCATCAATTGGCCCGTGGCAAATCATCCCCGTAGTCACAAGGTTCCACGGGGAGCGGCTGATGTTAAACTAAAGAAATGGGGCTCACTTATCTAGGAAGGGTTCAATTATGACCTCATGATGACTGAACTAAACAACTCTCCTGTTCCCGGGCCGATGGCTGAATCATCAGATTTGTGGTTATGGCATGATCAGGTGACACACCACCACGAACAGCTGACCTGAGATCACAACAAGCCGCTGAAACTAGGCATCTATAAAACACCATGTTGTGTAAGAGATGTTTTAGCTTAGTTCACAAACAGAAATTGCATTTTTAGTCTCGCCCCCTAGCACTAGAAAGGATGTCAATTGAACACACTTCTCCCCAGAGTTAGAAACAAGCTCTCCAAGTCTCCAAGCTCTTTCAGAATGTAGATTTGTATTATTGTAATTGAAAGTTCACGTTTACCTTCCTCAAACCGCTGGCTCCAGAACAGAAAGCCTGTCTGAACGCCACTGTTCACTTAGTCACGTCGCCTAGCAACAATGTGATGATGCAAGACAGAATCAATCCCATCCGGGGCTATTTATACCATGGCAACGCATTCTGCTGAATAAATCAGTCCGACACAGGGGGGATGGGACCTCTTCACCCTTCTGCGTTGGAACACATCCCTAACAACCATTCTGGAACACATCACTAACAACCATTCTGGAACACATCACTAACAACCATTCTGAAACACATAACTACTATTCTGGAACACATCATACCTAATATTCTGGAATGCATCATAACAAGCATTCTGGAAAACCCTCACATCTGATCCCATTAGAGAGAGTCACCCAACGTATAACAGCAACCGGTGTCATTTTCTTAGGTTACCTGTATGTTTTCAGGGCAATGGTGCGGTCATAGTTTACATTAACATGATGATGCTGTTGTTGTCAAGAGCTCTGATGTATCTGGTGCCCTGCTTGGACCCTGGATGGAGTGGCCTACTGTAAGCAACAACCCTCTGAGGATGAATTTACAGTAAACAAATCGAGGTTACGTGCAGACAACTCTTAAGCCTGGGAACTTAGTGCCACAGTGCACCGTCTGTGTAGTAAAAAAGTCTGTCAGGAGAGATTGAGGTCAAATCCCAGCTCAGACCCACACAGACTGAAGTCCCACAAGCAGCAGTGCTGGGCAGTGGCCGTGTCTGGGCCTCTGACATACATACCACCAGCTCTGTCCAGATTGGATAATGAGGAGAAGTTCAGTTTGACCTAGTTGTGGCCCTCTCCTGTTTACAGTGAGAGCCTGTCATGCTGTGACACTGCTTTGCACCACTATGTCGCTAAGATTGACAGTGAGTTTGTTATTTTACTTTAGTGCTCATGTCTCCTGCTTCAGTCCAAAGCAACTTTGAGGTTTCATGTTCTTCATTAAGTCTATCCTATCTGTGGGCATTTCCATATCAACAGAGAAAGTCTACATTTGCTGTTATTAAATTGTAAATTGTGTAGTATCCGGATGTGAGCATATTTCTTCCTAGAGGCACTCCCAGTGAAGTTTAATTAGTTGGTAGTAAACTTGGTATGTGGTTTGCATTCTCCCTAGTTGCCTGTCACGAAGTTGCTGTTGTACCAATACACTCCAAAGCTAACCCAACTACCCAATAAGTTACTATTCATTTCAAAATGAAATGCCCTCCAAAATGTGTAACCCAAAAAGGCAGTATTGAGGAACATTTAAATCTCACATCTTTCAAAAAGTGTTCAGTGAAATGTCACACCACACAGACGCCATTTTAAGAATGTCTGGTTATAGAAGGTGTGGAAAATCTACACTGTGATACTACGAATATCATTCCCGAAAACAGAATGACTTATAGTTTTTAACAGTTACCGAAGTCTATGGAATGATCCTAATCGCTTGTTTACCTATGGAAAAGTTTGTAACTTTGACCTAACTGACTGCCAGGTGATGACAACTAGGCTATATTCTCTGAATTTATGATTCTCTACTTTAGAGTTTCAAACTCATAACTCTTACCTTCTCACATAGTGTTTTGACTTGGTTCTCTGACAACTGTTTGCATTCGTTGAGTTGTTCAATCCACAAATCAATTTCCTTCGTAAACACCTTTTCGTCCATTTCTGACACTAGATAGAGCGGTAATGTACAGTGATTCGATCGAGAGAAAAACAACTTCTCTAAATTCTTCCGAATACGCCGAACCCGGTCTTAACTGGTAACTGTTAAGAGATGCATAAATCAACCGGCAGCATCCAGATACTTTTGTCTAAGAAGACTGAAAGCGGAAAATTGACTGAAATATGCGGATACTGAAGACGTCAGCTGTCGGTGCATCCCACCCTCTGCCGCTCCTCTAGAAATAGAGTGACAAGACCGACGAATGCTGCCGTGTGATTGGTCGGCCCAAATAAATCTCTGCCTTTTTATTGGTCTCCTTTGAAAAGCCACGCAGTGGCGGAGATGAGTGTAGCTGTACAGTAGATATGGACACATTCCTGGATAAAAGTTTTTAACTCCACTTGTTGGTTGCCTGTAGTCTACATATCACCTCTGATCACAAAGACCAAAATAAATACGTATTAATGCGTAAATGTCGCTTTGTTTAATACTGATAAAAATAATTAATTTCCCAATGACAAAACTGATTATTTACAAAGTATTTAGAAATATTTAGACATTTCAAGGGTGGGAGATTTCTTTATTCATAATAATAAAAAAAAAATGTTGGTTGCAGCTACGTAAAAAAGCACTGCATCAAACTGGAAATGCATCCAGAACATTTATTGTCAGCAGCGATTTTCTATATGTTCAGTGTTTGATCACTGAGTTTATTGTCAGATTAACAGGACGCCGCAGCTCATCCGAGTTGCTTTTTCAGAACCTGAAAAAACAAAACATGGCAACAATATTGACTTCAAACTTTGTTCTAGAACGTTTCCATGGGGTTTTACCGTTATAGAATGGCAGTTTGCTTTACTTTTGAGAGAGCAGGTAATGGGATCATTCCAACAGCACCAGCCTGTCTCCTTGTCAGATACGTACCTACTTACTGCCTTGGTCTGGGAAATCGAAAGACAATAATGAAGGTATTCTGGAATCTTCTTTGCTCTGCTCTTTCCTCGAATGCTTGGCAGGCTTGACTGTAACCAAAATACCAGACGAGAATGTCACTATGTGTGTGTGTGCGCGTTTGTGTGTAATCATGTGTGTGTTTGTGTGTCTATGCTTATGTGTGCATGTGTGTGTTTGTGTATGTTTATGCATGTATGTCTGTATGTGCCAGAATATGTACATGTGTGCTAGATTATGTACGTGTTTGTGTGTGGGTGCATGCAGACATGGGGTGTGTCTGCGTGTGTGTGTGAGGCTGTGGCTGACACAACCTTGCCTGTTTTGACAAAAAACACAAAACAAAGGCCTAACACGCTTAGACACAGCCCCCAGCTCCACAATGTCACCCACACATTTCCATAACTCAACACACTGTCCCCCAGCGGACAGACAGACCATCAAAGACCAGGAAAGAGGCACACACATAAATTGCATTTTCATCTTTGTTAATTAATTAGTCAGTCAGAGATTGGTCACAGGGTCGCCCGTCTGGATGAAAGTGGAGGGATGAAGGGATGAGTGGATGAAGGGATGAGGATGTAGAGGAAGTAAATTTCTTTTTCTCTATATATTTTTTGTCTTTTCATTTGACTATCAGACACAAACAATGCCCAGTTTCGGTCTTTACACTTCTCAGTCAAGCCGGCAACCAACAATCCGTACTTCCATTCTATTCCCTTCCAGATAACCACATCATATAACCTCCCAAACCACAAACAAACAAACAGATGATGAATCCAACCTCCTGGATCGCAGGGCCTCTTTTGTTTCTGCACCTGGGCGTCGCCCCAACCTGGCAGGCTGCACCAGAGTTGACCCCCCTCCCCCCCTCGTGACTTGCTCATAGCAGCTCACCAGAGGCCCCACAGTTTATATTAGTCTCTGGGTGTGAGGTCTTTTTTCGGCCCCTGAAACCCTTTGGAGGAACCAAAATAGTTTGTTGTTGAGGGATCCCTAACTGCCCCTGCAGCTCTGCAGGCCCTACATGCATAAAAGCACAATGGTGGATGGATATTATTAGGACATCTGGCTGGAGGATGAGAAACCATAGCAACTGCGTTTACCATCTGAGAGCTTGAGCTCCACCTGGTGGCGGTGGACAGGAAGTCCAGGGAATCGCAGGTCCCTGACAGACATTGCTTTTTTCTTTGCCAGGCAGGTCAGCTCCACTTGCTGCAGGGTGTGGCAATCCATCGCGTCAATGAAACACAAATAAAAAAAGTATACTTGGTTACAGTATACTTAGTATAGTCCCATTTACTAATTACTCATTCACTGCTTTGAAAAGACTGACAATTGCAGTAAACAAACAGCATGTTTTTACACTAAGGTTCCAATGCGCGTGTCTCTCTCCAAACTCCCTGTTCTGTTCCTGTTCTGTTCTCCTGAACGCTCCCAGTGAGATTCTCCCAAACCGCAACATATCTGAGAGCTAAGTCACTCAGGCCATAGTAGCCATGGAAACAACGCCAGAGGACTTGGCAGAGCCCCAGCCAGCCTTATAGAGGCCTCACCCTCCAACAACCACACAGACAACATCTAAGCTGGACTCTGAAGAGGATCTCTGTCTTGCCAGGGGTGGGGGGGGGGGGGGGGGTGGGTTAACTGCATGAAATCTGGTTTGCGGGAGACTGATTGTCCTGGGATGGGAAGGAGCGAACTGTGGAGACCCCCTTCCCTCCCCCTACCAACACCACAAGACTAATCCTCCCTGGTGTTTTGCAGGCAGAGCAGGGGTCAGAGGTCAGCTGCACCTGAGAGGAGTCGTCTTCAGGCTCCAGGCTGGTTCCCCCGGCCGGGTCAGCTGGGCTGGGGAGCCGCTTGGCCTTCCTGCACGCACAGCGGCACGCGCAGCGGCACCGGGGCGTCACGCTGCCCCTGCTGGACGGAGGACGAACAACGCGTCAGCAGCGTAGGAACGGATAGCTAGCCAGCATGTTATGACGCCAGCTGGGTTTTTGTCACCCAAGCCAGCTGTGGTCGTCCAAGCCTGGGTGACAGACCTGGCCTTGATGAGATCCTGGCAGGAGTGTCCTGTGGTGTACCGGTAGTTGGAGGTGTTGATGGGGGGCATGGTGATGGTGGCTGGGGTGGAGGCCTTGTCCAAGGGGGGCTCTGGGGTGGAGGCCCTGGTCTGGGTCACGGGGCTGTCGGCCACCTTCCTCTCTGGCCTCCTGGACGCCCGGAACAGCTTCTCCTTCTTCCCACCCCTCTGCTTCTCTGGCTCCTTAAAGACGCCCGCACACATCAAGAAAAGTATCCTTATCATATAATATCACATTATATATTACATGTATCTATCTTAGGGGTGTGTTTAAAGGTCACGCAGGTGCATACACACACCCACACACACACACACAATTGGCAACAGACCATTTCTTCACCCGAGGGGCTTGTTTTGGTTCACAGTACCTTCCATTGTCTCCTGGAGTTGGGGGAGGTGTCTGTAGCGAGTTCTTTCTGCAGCAGGCTGGAGGGGCTCCGGGGCATGTTGTTTACCCTGGCGTCCTTCTCCAGAAGAGCCTGGATCTCAGGGATGAACCTGCCGTGAGAGAGCAACCGAAACAACAACGCCTTTCTGAAGTAGAAAACACACGGTCATGGTGAGGGGAACGCCCCCCCCCCCCCTCTCTCTCTCTACGCCCGACATAAAGATCAAAAAACGCAGCAGGACAGAGGTGTGAGGTGCCAGGACACCCCCTGGGGGTGTCCGCCAGTCGAGTCCTGAATGATGAAGCAGACACACCTGTGGACGTACAGGGTCAGGTATCATGGCTGTACGGAACACCATGTCCTCTGCATGTAATGATGGTTCATGAGTCCTGAGGCTGAAACTGCGCGTGACTCAAATGTCCTCTCTCTCTTTCTCCCCCCCCCCTCTCTCTCTCTTTCTCCCTCCCCCCCCCCTCTCTCTTTCTCCCCCCTCTCTCTCTCCCTCCCCCCCCTCTCTCTCCCTCGCTCTCCCCTCCTCTCTCCACCCCCTCCCCCCCCTCTCTCTCTCCCCCCCTCTCTCTCTCCCCCCCGCCCATCTCCCCCACTCTCTCTTTCCCCCCTCTCTCTCTCCCTCTCTCCCCCCCTCTCTCTCTCCCCCCCACCCCTCTCCCCCACTCTCTCTTTCCCCCCCTCTCTCTTTCCCTCCCTCTCCTCCCCCCCCCTCTCTCTCTCCACCCCACCCATCGTGATGTGGAGATCCCCACCTCTCAGGGAACTGGTCCTTGGTGAAGTAGCGGTGTCCCAGTATCTGGCAGCAGGTCATCCTGTCTGACGGATCTATCTGGAGGCATGTCTGAAACAACAACAACAACAACAACAAAATCACCGGCTCATTGGATCAAACGTGTCGACACAGGAACAGTGCCGTGAGCAACACTTTAGATAGAGGTTACACTGACCACCATGCAGTTAATAATAACGTATTAGTTTAACAGAAGCTTTTATCCAGAGCAACAAATTAAACATGCAACCTCTCGAGAACGCTCAACCCCGCCCCGACCCCATCCCTTGCAAAAACCATGTGCCAAATGACTACATTACATCGTGATTATAAACAGTCCGCCAGCTTAATGAGCGGGACTCACATCCACTATCTCTGCCACCAGGGGGTGAAGCTTGTGGTACTTCCTGCGTGGGTCTCTGGAGGGCTCGGCCTCGGGCAGGGTTGCCATGGCGAAGCTGGGGTTCTGGAAGTACAGGTCCAGCTGGTGGCAGGTCAGAGGTCCTGCCCAGCAGGAAGCACGAGAGAACAGAAGATTGTTTTTAGTCTCCCTGCCCAGAGACAAGATGACTTAGATGAGCTGCTAGCTAACTCTGGTGGGTGCAATTTTATTTGTGCTCTGTTCCTGTTAAAATAAATAATACAATCAAACAGGCAAGATAGTGGTGTGAACATGGATGAACGTGGACAGCAAAGCTATAACGACATGAGCAGTTTCATATGTAACGTGTCATCAGTTATGTCCAGTGCATCATGTATTCGTTTAGCAGACGCTTTTATCCTAAGAAACACACAGAGGGGGGGATTTGAGCCTGTCATCTTCAGGCAGACGTTCTAACCACTGAGCTGAACCCATCCCCTGCAGCTGTTCGAGGGTTAGCATGGATGAGCAACACAGCTAGTGGAAGTGTTCCTGCTGTGCCAGTCTGCTGGCTGCCTCCACAGTGCTGAGTCATGGCTGGGAGGATATTAAGGGCGATACAGCGATTGTTTTTCGGAGGCCTCTCGGATCACCGAGAGGGGCAGATGGACTGTTACTGAAGGACAGAGAGATGTGGTGGAGAGGGAGAGGTGCAGGGAGAGAGAGAGAGATGTGGTGGAGAGAGAGAGGTGCAGGGAGAGAGAGGTGCAGGGAGAAGAGAGAGAGAGTGAGAGAAAGAGAAAGGGGAAGAGAGAGGGGGTGGAGGGGGAGGATAGAGATGAATGGGAGAAACAGGAAGGGCGTTTTGGAAAAAATTGATGGTTTTGGCACAGATATGGAGCGTGTGTGTGCTTTTATGTGTGAGAGAAAGAGCAACAGACAGAGATTGAAAAGAGGAAGGGAAAGAGAGGTAGAGAGAGAGAGAGAGAGAGAGAGATAGAGAGAGAGAGAAACAGAGAGGCAGGGAGAGAAAAAGAGAGAGAGAAAAAGAGAGAGAGAGAGAGGCGAATGGATGGATGGAGAGAGAGAGGGACAGAGAGGGAGATGGAGAGAGTTTGCTTTCTCTCTGGAGGTAATGGTAGTGTCAGGGGAGATGGATATCCATTAGTCATCATTAGCTATTAGCCTGAGCTAGAGCCTGATGGAGACACCAAGAGACAGACACTCTGGTTCCTCTCCTCCTCTCGTCTCATCTCCTCCCCTCTCTTTTTCCAGGCCCTTATTTGTCTAGAGGGGGTGGCATTGTGTACAATCGAGATGCCAAAGGGGTTTAATGAAGATTATTTACAGGACCCAATTCCCCGGTCAGCTTTTGCAGAGCCACACCACCACGCATAGGATGCAAATCCAGCCTTCCGTCATGAAAGGATGAAAAGATTCATTTTCATCTCCAGAGGGAGTGAGAGAAGGATCCAGCCGACCCTTTTGTCTTTCAGTGACCTACTTTTCCCACAATGGTGAAATCCTAGCAGGGCCAGTGGCCGTCTTTATGAAACAGCCAGTCTTATCTGGGTGCCCCTCCGGACAACGGACAGGACTTTTGATAAAGTCTGTCCAAACAGACCACTGTTTTAATTACAGCGACCACTTTAGAGGTCGTCACAGAGGTCGTGAAGTTCATCCAATGATGCTGCCTACCAAGCCTACACTCCACACCGGTAAGTGCTAATCTCCCTGCCCTCCATGCCAGCTGACTCACCCACTTTGCTGACGATCTTGTGGAGCTGGTCGAGGTCCGAGGTGCCTGTCAGGAAGGCCATGCTGGTGGACATCTCAATGATCAGACAGCCCACAGCCCAGACATCCACAGGCCTGACACAGGAAAACAGAGACAGGCTCCTGAACTGAAGTAGCTAAGACAGACTGAGTGAGAGAGTGAGAGAGAGAGAGAGACAAAGAGAGAAACCCAAGACATTGAGACAGACCAGCACCTGAACTGACCCTAGCTGCCATCCTTACTTGCTGTAAGTCTTGTCTCCCACCAGCAGCTCTGGTGCTCGGTACCACCTCGTGGCTACGTAGTCCGTGAAGGGTTCCCCGGTCGGCGCTAGCGTCCTCGCAAACCCAAAGTCGCACAGCTTCACCACCCCAGAGTTGGACACCAGCACGTTCTCTGGTTTGATGTCTCTGTGAATGATCTGTTTAGGGGAAACACGACTCTGCGTTTATTGGTCCCGTTTGCAAAGTCAATTTGACGTTTTTACAGTCAGGAGCACTCAACGTGTCAAACTGGAGGCACCTTTGTTTGTCACGCTCAGTGATTTTGACGGAATGGTTGTAAACGCTGTGTGCTGAAGTGTCGTCCCTCAGGCTGTCTTAACTGCCTGACTCGTTTATAGATGTGCATATTTGCAATGTATCTGTGGTGCAACTGCGAAGCCCTTCAGACATTAGTCGTAAAAAAATAAATAGAAATGTCTATAGTAAAACTTGCAGATATCACAATCTGTCAACAGGCTCTAAGCCATGACATTCCTTTTAAATTTAATTTATTTACCTACTTTGGAAGCTTTAAATGACCTAAAAACATACATTTTAAACAATGTTCATTCCTTATTAATTAGATTTATTATGTGATATATGTTCTCTTAATTTTCTCCTCTTTATTTGTGCCTGTTTCTCTGTTGCTGTAACACCCTCATTTCCCCATCTGGGGATCAACAGTTATCTTATGACAATACTTGCACTGTTGCTGTGGAGGTATTCGACCGCTCGGAGGATCTGGAAGATGTGTTTGCGGAGCCTATGGTGGTCCAGTCCCCAGGGGTTCCTCTCCAGCTCCTCCAGAACCGTGCGGTCCATGTACTCAAACACCAAGTACAGACGCTTCCGGAAGCGGAACACCTCCAGCATATTCACCAGGTTCTCGTGGTGGAATTGCTGCGTTAGAACACACACACAAACACTGGTGTTCATGAACCATCAAGGTGGGGGTGGAGTAAGTAAGTAAGTAAGTAAGACTTTATTTATATAGCACATTTCATACAAGAATTGTAGCTCAAGGTGCTTTACATAAAATCAATAAAAACAATAATACAAGTGATAAACAATTCAAACAAAAATAAAAATCCCAATAAGATCTCTGTTCAAGAGAGAAAACAACTTTAAACATGCATCTTAAAAGTAACATATACATTTGGTTCACTCTGGTCTGTATATATAAAACCATACACTCTGTTAACAGATCCTTTCCCCAGGTCAAGAGTATGGGCCCTATTCTCTGTTAACAGATCCTTTGCCTCAGATCAAGAATACAGATTGTTAATCTAGTAATGATGTACACACACATGTATACACACAGATGTACACACACATATTCCTTCTGTGCCTTTGAAATGGCCTGTGTCAGAGCATGGATGACAGCTGAGTAGTGGAGTTTTACTCCATCAAACTGAGGGACAGAAAATGCAACATTCTTTAGCCTAGTTTCTCTCGCCTGCGCCTCTCTCCTCACCCTCAGCAGTTTGACCTCCCTCGTGACGATCTTCTTAATATTTTTGTCGTCCTCTTTGTCTATGAACTTCTTTATAGCCACGATGTGGCCGTTCTCCTTGTGTCTGCATTTCATCACAGTGCCATAGCTTCCCTCCCCAACCACGCCGAGATTATCGTAGAGATCCATGCTTCTTTATAGACTGCATGCAATGAAATAAGCACATGCTGAGGTAATGACTATTACAAAGCTCTTCTAATTGCCAACTATGAGACGACATGTTTTAGAAATGTATTGAATCCACTTAACCTAGCTGTTGTGTTATTGTTGATCTAGCCTAAGTACTCGTGCGTCGTACTTAAGTGTAGGCCTAGGCTACGTTAGAATCTCTCAAAATACTTACCGCAGAGTAAATTGAAGACTACGTTTAACTTTTCTTAATCTCTTATCAAAGCACCAAATGTAATTCATTCTCTCATTCTCTCACTGTGATAAAGGATGTCAGAAATTGACAGGCCGCGTTACTAAGTATTATTTCATGATTGCAAGTTGCAAGTAGGCCTACTGATAAAAACAAGAGGTGTGATTAGAATGCAGTTACCATGACAGCGGGCAAAATGAATCACAATGGCTATGGCGTTTCAGAATAATAAAAAAACGTCGTATTCAAAGCAATAAATGTCAAGTTTGATCGACATTCATGAGACTGGCTGTCTCGTTTTACATCACATGGAGATACACCTTTACCTGCAAAAAATAATTCCCCATAATAACATAGGTAAGAATAAACCACTGTGCAGAAGTAAGAAAAGGTGCTTTATGTTTGTGACACAAACCACGCCTAACTATCTATAGCCGTGACATATTAACATACTTTAATTCACTCCAAGACATGAAGCATACAACTAGCTAAGTGATTGCAATCAGATCATAAATTGCAAAGATGGACTGATCCATTCGAACGTTTTTTCCCATTTCCCCTGTGTACAAGCATGACGTCACTGTAACTAGCTGGCTAGTTGTTTTTGAGAGAAGAAAAGGGCACTAGCGGAAGATAGCAAGCTAGCTAGTTGTCCGTTGCAACATCGATTCTGATCAATTTTATGACCAAAGTATAATTCCACAAATTCTTAATTATGTCGACTCCGGCTAGAAGACGGCTTATGAGAGATTTCAAAAGGTATGAATAACATTTTGGTGTCTACTATGTGTGTTGAGTGGTGGCCAACGGCGTTAGCTAAGCTACACAGCAGTTAGATACTGTAGAGGTGGCTCAGTATGTTTGCTGAAAAATCACAGTTCCGTGGAGCGATATGAACACTTGAAAATAATACAATTGTACACTCTTAACAACATTCTCTGATTATAACGTCTGTATATGCATGACATATTTGAACGACTCGTGAAAGCCTAAGACAAGTGGTTATCAACTTGGCCCCATGGTCCCGAAAATTAGCTTTAATGCATGTTTACGTTCCAGTGTATAGCCTTAGCCCCGGCATTATTATTATTATTAGGAGTGTTTAATCGTCTGCCCGTCTAGCCAGCTAAAGTTGCAGAAGGCCTATACGAATTTCTCTAACATGTTTTTAGCTAACTAGCTTTCCATGGGTACGCGAGTCGGCAAAGCATATCATATAGCTGTGTGGATATAGCCTAGCTGTGTGGACTTCCAGCTACTTGCCCTACTAACATTCTGCTATCAAAATACTTTCTGTTTTCAAAGATGCCAAGTTTCCATTTAGATAGCCACGTTTGCTTCCGTTTGCCAGCTAGCTAGATACCCGGTGTTGTGCAAAGGTTAAAACATGAAGGATCAATAAGGTACTCCCATGCCGCCAACATTTAAATTGTCTTGCTTTATGAGATAAAGTTGACAGTATTGATAATAAGTGTTGTTTTCAGCTGCTCCCTGATAAGCAGGTGAACAGAAAAGTAGAATGGGCTTGAGTATCGCTCAGTAGAAGAGCTGTGCTTTGTACTGAAGATCAAGAGACCACAGGTTCAAATCCCCCTGTGTACATCGCTCTGGCTAAAAGCGTGTTGTCTGACATCTCCTGGATCTGCTTGTCTCCTGCACAGAATGAATCATTAAAGTGAGAGGAAAATGAACCAATTGGAGAAGAAAATGAGCCTCTCGGAGGTGTGGGGAGGATAAACAGTTTAACTGTGTTTCCCTGAGGTTGTTAGTTGCACCTGTTTGTGTCTCGTTCTAATGCCCATCCAGCGTCTGTCGTCCGTAGTTCAGTGGTGAAGATCCAGGTGGTTTCTGTGTGGCAGAGGAGTGTTGAACCCACAGCAGCACCATTGCCAGGGGAAGGAACTGCTAAGCTATTCTACAAAGTCAGCCCTGCAGAGTGGAGCGGATAGAATGACAGTGAAATTGTACTCCAGTCCTCCTTTGCCTAACCGCCTGGAGATCCCTGCCTGACCAGCTGTTTTGGGATTGTGATAGAGAACAATAGACAGTTTCATGAAAACCATTGGGGGCTTTGGCGATCTGTGGCCTGTTGAGCTCGGTCTTGCATGACAAAGCTGTCTCTCGTTTCTCTCCCTTGTCTGCGCATCCCTCTTATCAGGGAAAAATCCAGGTTTCCTGGTACGAAGTAGGCTAGAGTAGTGGTTCTGTGATGGCCAGGTCTGTGCAGGGTCCACTATTTAGCAGCCAGCCATATGAGACAAGAGATTAAACAAAGGCTAATTCCTCTGTTGGGGGCGAAGGGGGGGGTGGATTCTGGATGGAAAAAATCTGTCATTAAAGCAGCTTTCCAGAGGGCTTATGTGAGGTGTGAGCCAGAGAAATAGCAGTGGAAGTTTGGGGATTGATCAGATCTGCTTCCAGAAGGTCCTGTAGATATCACGTAACAACGACCAGCAACCCCTGTTGTTATGGACAGCAGTGGACCCCCCCTCCAAATAGCCCACCAAATAGGGCAGTTGTTTAGATCTGCCATCCTCCACAATATATCTACACTAATGACCCCTCCATCCCCCCTCTAACCTCTCCCTCTTATCTCTCCCCCCCCGCCCCAGGCTTCAAGAAGACCCCCCCACCGGCGTTAGCGGAGCCCCCTCGGAGAACAACATCATGATGTGGAACGCAGTTATTTTTGGGTGGGTGAAGGTGCCAACGCGCCCCCCCCCTTAACCACCGTCACCATGGCGCCAGGCCATGGTAGCATGGAGACCAGGAGTGGCAGGATCACATGGGAGACGGGCTGCCTGATCTGCGGCTTAGAGGGAGGGGAGATGGGGGGGGGGGGGGGGGGGGGGGGGGGGGAGAGAGAGAGAGAGACAAGAGGTGGGGGGGAGAGATCATGGAGAGAGGGGAGGGAGAGAGATGGCAGGGCCCAAATTTTGCCATGTGCATGTTTAGCTGTGGAGAGCTAGTTGCCACGCTGTGCACAAAGTTATTTTGTTGATTAGAAATCAGAGGGTTGCTGGCAGTACCAAGACGGCTCTTCCGGGCCTATTTTAATGAGGCTCTCCTTGTGTGTGATGTCCTCTTTCCACACTATGTAAAGACTAAGCTGCTCTGTAGACAGACAGATATGGGCAGTCATAGTCATGATCTCACTGGCAGTCACGTACACAGGAAGGGATTTTCATGCTGGTAACTGTTTGTTTGTCTTTCGCTTGCAGGCCTGTAGGTACACCATTTGAAGATGGTGAGTTGACAGCTTTCACATTCTCTCTGAACCAAACCCTTAAACTGGTTATGAATCTAGTGTGTGGTATTCTAACCAACGAGTGGTCATTGTAACTAGTAGAGGTGGGGAAAAGGGCTCATTTTACTGGGCCGGCTTATTGCAAACTAAACTAAAAGATGCGTCTTCAGAGTGATCGATACAAGTGTGTTCCTCTCTCTGTTCCTCACCTCCTGATTGCCCCGGGGGGGTGGGGGGTCTTGAGAAGTGCTGAGTCAGCAACCATGTTTGGGATTATAAATCCTGTCACGCGCTGTTAACCGTGGACTCTTAGCCTCCACGAGGGACCGGTTCCTTTCAGGAAGAACGGACTGTATTTTTAGTAACGCAAATAGGGAGTCAGGTGGCTGAGCGGTTAGGGTATCGGGCTAGTAATCAGAAGGTTGCAGGTTCGATTCCCGGCCGTGAAAACTTCACCCTACTTGCCTCGGGGGGGAATGTCCTTGTACTGACTAAGTCGCTCTGGATAAGAGCGTCTGCTAAATGACTAAATGTAATTGTCTTTCCCCTGCCTTCCTGTCTCTCTTTTTCACTCCCCCTCTCTCTCTGCAGGAACATTTAAGCTTATGATAGAATTTTCAGAAGAGTATCCTAACAAGCCTCCCACAGTACGATTTATCTCCAAAATGTTTCACCCTAACGGTAAGACTCCCTGCGGACCCCCTCCCACACACAGACACACAAAGACATTCAATCTTAAACTCTGAGTCAGTCTGCATTCGTCTGTAAGCTTTGCAGAGTTTGTGTGTGTTACCCTAATGCTTCTGCCGTCTGTGTTTCAGTGTATGCCGATGGGAGTATATGTTTAGACATTCTTCAGAACCGTTGGAGCCCTACATATGATGTGTCCTCAATTCTGACTTCGATCCAGGTTTGTTTGTGTACACGTCTATAAACAAGGGGGACTGTGCAGCCACCACCACTACTGCTGGTGTCTTGTCAAGTGTTGGAGAAAGGAGTCAGATGGCTGAGCGGTTAGGGAAGGGGGCTATTAATCAGAAGGTTGCTGGTTCGATTCTCGGCCGTGCAAAAATGACGTTGTGTCCTTGGGCAAGGCACTTCACCCTACTTGCCTCGGGGGGAATGTCCCTGTACTGACTAAGTCGCTCTGGATAAGAGAGTCTGCTAAATGTAAATTTAATTTTTTTATTATTTAAGTGTTGAGTGCTGAGTTCAGTTTCAGCATCTCCCTCCCTGAGTGAAGTTCAAGGCTGTTTTAACGGTGGTGTGTGCTTTCGCAGTCCCTGCTGGACGAGCCCAACCCCAACAGCCCGGCCAACAGCCAGGCAGCACAGCTCTACCAGGAGAACAAGAGGGAGTACGAGAAGAGGGTGTCCGTCATCGTGGAGCAGAGCTGGGTGGACTCGTAACCCCCCGAGCTTGCTTCCTCTTCGTCATCATCATCATCAACCCCACCCCCCATCATCATCATCATCAACCCCACCCCCCATCATCATCATCATCAACCCCACCCCCCATCGTCATCATCATCAACCCCACCCCCCATCATCATCATCATCAACCCCACCCCCCATCGTCATCATCATCAACCCCACCCCCCATCATTATCATCATCAACCCCACCCCCCATCATCATCATCATCAACCCCACCCCCCATCGTCATCATCATCAACCCCACCCCCCATCATCATCATCATCAACCCCACCCCCCATCATCATCATCATCAACCCCACCCCCCATTATCATCATCATCAACCCCACCCCCCATCGTCATCATCATCAACCCCACCCCCCATCATCATCATCATCAACCCCACCCCCCATCATCATCATCATCAACCCCACCCCCCATCATCATCATCATCAACCCCACCCCCCATCGTCATCATCATCAACCCCACCCCCCATTATCATCATCATCAACCCCACCCCCCATTATCATCATCAACCCCACCCCCCATTATCATCATCAACCCCACCCCCGATCATCATCTTCTCTCCTCATCCGAATACTTCTATGGTTCGTGTACCTCGTCAAGAAGTCAGAAGAACTTAAGTGCCACCTGAAGAAAAGACGAAAATAAAATAAAAATAAGAATATTCAGAATGGACTTGCTTGCCAACACACAAGGAAAATGTATCTGATATTTGTGTTTCTTGTTCTTAATTTTCTTTTCTTTTTATTGCATGATGTGAAATAAGTTATTGCTAACAGAATTTGTAATATATCTTTTTTTTTTTTCTCAGTTGGATTGATGCTGTTACTAGATTCTTTATTTTTTAACGTTTCTTGGTTTGAACATAACATGCTATTTCGGAGGGTATGTGTTGTCAATCATATCATTCAATTGGAAGTAGCCAATCAAACGGGACTGTTAACAGGAGGGTTGCCTGGATACAAATGCTAATATGTCACATAGTAAACAAACAACTATCCTGTCGTGTAAATGATTGATGGAAGCTGGCAAGTGCCTGTCAGCTTTGGGAAAGCACGGTACCATTAATCCCAAGTCAGTCATACTCTACTAGAAATATCCGACTATTCTAATACTTTAAGCGGAAGGGTCCCCAGTGAGCTACAGCGAAGCTTATGGGAGGAGTTTGGTTGGGCTAATCATGAGGTCACACCTTTGAAAAAGTGACTCGGTCGGTCTCCTAGGATATGGCTACGTAAAAAATGTCAGAGATCATATTCAGAAAAATCGCTTTTTCCAGCTTGGTTTACAGCTGTGTTTGTCTCTTGAAAGTGTCCGTGGCATCAGACAGGCAAATCCAGTATTATAGTTACTACTCTGGCCTATCCATCCACCATGATAGAATATGTGTGTAAAAGAGATGTGATATGTTTTACAGAGACAGTACGGGACATTGTGATAAGTGGTTTATTTCACCTTGTAAGGAGAAGGGATATGTTATACAAAAATGTTTTGTGACTCTAAAACAATGTATACTTATATGCTGTATAAACATAATAAAACATTTTTCAGACTTTGACACAGATTGTATCACATGTATATCCATCCACCACTCAAATGTAAAAAGGAAATACTATAATTTGAAAACTTTAATGCACAGTTCATTATATTTCCTTTGACATACAGTGTATCTAATAACAGTGTGGCAATTGAGATGGAACATTTAACTGAAACCAACAGGATCCAAAACGTCATTTAATTTTTTTTTTAGACATTTTTATCCAAAGCGGATCTACTGCAGTTATATGCCCTACCACTGAGCTACACCCATCCCTGCAGTAGAGATACCCTGTGTTATTCTCTGCCCCGCAGAGTGAGGGCGCTAGTTCTCCACGCTACTCAGCGTGAAGTCCCCTGAGCTGACGAGCAAGAGAACACCGGAAAACAGGTGCGATAATCCGATTTTTGGGGGTCTAATCTCAGAAACAATACGGTACTACAGGGTCCAGACAAACCCCACACAAGAAAACAGGGCGGAAAGTAAGTTACTTCAATGACTACCGTATAAAAACATAAGGTAGGTCAGCCAATTGTTACACTTAAATACAAATGTTTTGTCACACAAACACAAACGCGTTGAAACCTTATAAAACTGTCAAACGAAGCCTTGCAAGACTGGTCAGCTCCAATCACCGTCCCTTTAAGAGATGGAGAACAGAAACATGGTTACTCTTACTGCAAATGCGATAAAGACATGAGTAGTTAGTGGTAGTGATAGGTTTACCTGTTGCTTTTTCATGATTTCTTCTCTGGTTTTAAAAACCGGCGCGTCCACCACTACGACGCCCTCGGCCATCTCCTGCACTTTCTCGAGCAGGTCAGGGTGGTACCTGAGAGAAAGAGGTATAGATATATATTCAATATGTAAAGTCAACCCCCAACGCTTTTTGTCAGAGACTATGTGCATGACTGTTTACTAACTCACCGACAACCGAGGAACACGTTGTTAGCCCACACCATTGATAACGCGAGCAGTTGATCCACGTGTGGGTCCTCATAATCGTTTATGTTCCGGAACAAGAATTCTCTTCTGGCCTTCCAGTGTTTCTCGCTCTCTGAGATTCCGCGATACGTCTCCACTTGCTCGGCCAAATGCCTGTTTTGTTCAATGAACTCTTGAATGTCCAACTCAGCCATCGCTAACCCAGCTAAGACAACAACAACAAAAAAAACATTCACACACAACTTCCGGTCTGTACGTAGAGAGCGTAAGTAACTTCATGACGTTGAATCCCTACATTGCCTCCGCATGGCTAGAATAAGAACAACGTCAAACCAGTAATAGAGATCACAAGCGGTCATAAGTGGTATCTGCTAAATCTATCGGTGGTGGATGAATGACTCTTACATCTTACTCTTTTTTTTACCCTCAAAACCACCTGGCCAGTATCGTTATGCTTTCGAAGACCCGAGTGCCAAAAGCTAGAATAAATCAACAGGGACAGATGATGACATCAAAGGTGATATGATTTCAAGAGGTCTGTGATTACTTCATGGGGGGTAGGGAGACCGGGGGAAATAAAACCCGTGTTCAAAGCGCAGGTGAGCTTCGGGGAGTGTTCACCTTCCAGGCATATCTTAATTTCCTACCTTCATAACATTATTTGATCCCAGTTCCCAAGTCCTACAGATATAAAATCAGTTGGATATAGACCAAGACGGAACACATTCTCACTTGTTTCATTCCAGGCAACACACAACCATAACTCCTACACTTTCCAGCTAAGACACCCTTCCTCAGAATGTATGACGATAATCAGTTTAATAATAATTATATATCCATAAAAAATTCTTGCATGTACTTTTGTGCTAATTGGGATGCTTTTGGAATTCAGTCTCGGCCAGCCTGGAGCAGCGGGAGAGGAGAACCTGATGGAGAACGCCCCTCCTCTCTGGAAGTGAAGCCCTCGGGTCTCGGCTTGTTATAACACGAAGCCGCTGATGTGCTGCAAGATTCCAGAGACGTGCGCGAGGCCGCTGGATGTCTGGCGCACCACTTTTCCCTGTCCGTGCGCATCAGAACAGGTTGGAGCAGATTTCTGACAGGACACATGGGGCGTGAGGG
Organism: Osmerus mordax; assembly: GCF_038355195.1. Classification (NCBI taxonomy): domain Eukaryota; kingdom Metazoa; phylum Chordata; class Actinopteri; order Osmeriformes; family Osmeridae; genus Osmerus; species Osmerus mordax. The sequence goes on along the minus strand of NC_090074.1, from coordinate 2,968,648 downwards.
GAAAATTAAGGAGAATAAGAGTATGAAAATGTGTGTGTGTGTTAGGCGGGTTGTGTGTGTTTGTATGAGACAGTATAAATAATAAAGGGTGTACATAATAGAGCTTGTATATTGAAAGAGAACATGTCATGCATGTCTTATATGCTTTTGGGATGGTTGAAAGAGCCCTTAGCTTCTCCCTTTACTATGCTGACTTCATGTAGTGACATCATGGAAAAAGATTGTATATGAATTATATAGACAAAACATAAACAGGAAGTGTTTGTCCTCTATTTAGATATGGAAGTTCAATTAATTTAAAGATTTTTCATTTAAAAAGGACCCCTGGATATATAAATACACAACAGACACTGTTGGGAAACGAAATGAAAACAAATGAAGATACCACGGCAACAGAACTCAGAACTAGTCAGCAGAAATAATACAAACAAAGCTAATGGACAGACACTTGAAGGAAAAAATAATTTAAAACATCTCAAAAACACTCCAATGGCTCTATGGCAATTGGGTGATTCATACAGTTTAAAGTCCCAAAGTACCTAAATAATTGTTGTTTAGGAATCTCCACTAATCTCTCACGCCCCATCTACCCCAGATGCAGTGAGATCCTGTGTTAACCCTTGTGCTGCCTTCGGGTCACATGACCCAAAGGTTCACAACGAACCATCGTTGTGTTTACCCAATTTTACCCCAATACAAAAACAAATAAACAGCATTTTCTTTTAACCTTCGAAATGTGGGGGGTCTGAGACAGCCCAAAGGTTAAAAGAAAATGCTTCACTTTGTTTTTGTATGCGTTAAAGTTGCCGCAATACGACGGTGGGTCACAATGACTGATGGGTCAGAATGACCCGAAGATAACACAAGGGTTAAATGTGGTTCTTAAATTTACATTTAGGCATTTAGCAGACGCTCTTATCCAGAGCGACTTACAGTAAGTACAGGGACATTCCCCCGATGCATGTAGGGTGAAGTGCCTTGCCCAAGGACACAACGTCATTTGACACTGCCAGGAATCGAACCAGTGACCTTCTGATTACTAGCCCGACTCCCTAACCGCTCAGCCACCTGATCCCCCTGTTTCTTACTGCATCGGGTCATACAGTAGCTTCATCCAGTAGCTTTATTACATTTACATTACATTTACATTTAGTCATTTAGCAGACGCTCTTATCCAGAGCGACTTACAGTAAGTACAGGGACATTCCCCCGAGGCAAGTAGGGTGAAGTGCCTTGCCCAAGGACACAACGTCAGTTGGCATGACCGGGAATCGAACTGGCAACCTTCGGATTACTAGCCCGACTCCCTCACCGCTCAGCCAACTGACTCCCTATTACGTGGCATTAAGCACTGTGGTGTACCGGGGTCAACGTGTTAACCTGCAGGGGGCGCCCCAAAGGCTCCCTGGGTAGAGCAAGCACCATATGGGCTGAGGTCATAACGCAGAGACACAGGTTCGATTCCCGCTCAGGCCCATTTCTCTACATTCCCTGTCTACCTCTAACTCCACCCTAAAACACAGATTCAGACATGCTGTTCTCAAGTTTACACAAGCGTATTATTGGTTGGATGTTTCAGTTTGTGTCTTGTTTACCTTTAATACATTTTAAAACTTTAAATTCTATACAATCATAAGATTGACTTACTTTGATCTGATTAAGAAATCATCAGGTCTGGTTAAACACTAGTACTTTGGCCTTTTCTGAGGTACAGATTACCAAGCGGGACTGTGTAACATTTGCAAAGGAAAGGTTCTTGCTAAGTCAGTCTCTCAGATTCACGTTTAATTAAGATCACAAGAACACACCGTCCTCTGTCTAGTCCATTTGGGAGTGCTGGTGGTGTGTGTGTGTGTGTGTGTGTGTGTCACTAGGGGGAATCCCAGCACCACAGGTTGCACACATTAATGTGCTTCAGACTTGTTCACCTGATCCTCCCTCTCATTCTCTTTTTTCAGTCTCTCATTCACCCTCATTCTCTCAGACTCCATCCACCTTTCACTCTCTCCCTCTTACATTCTCTGTCTCTCTCACTCTCTCTGTCTCTCCTTCTTACTCTCTCTGTCTCTCCCTCTTACTCTCGCTGTCTCTCTCTCTCCCTCTTTCTCTCGCTGTCTCTCTCTCTCTCCCTCTTACACTCTGTCTCTCTCTCCCTCTTACTCTGTCTGTCTCTCTCCCTCTTACTCTCTCGGTCTCTCTCTCTTTCAAAACCCACGTGGCAACACCAGCACACTTGAGCATGTTATACATGGGGGGTGTATTCCAACTCATACACGCCACCGTCCCATTGAGTGAAATAAACCATTATGTTTACTGCCAGCAGCCCCCCTCTCACTCAGCATGAAACACACACTGGAACAACACCTACTTCCAATATCCCAGGCCTCTCCTTTTGCGATGAGTCACCTAATGTATGCTTAGTCAGGGGAAAACGGGCGCCATGGAGACAACAGGTAGCCTTTTCAGCCGAACCGTGGTCCCAGGCCAAGGTGGAGAGATTAGCCTAGCTCAGACCACTCCGGTATCACTCACTCCAGGATGCAGAGAGTGCTTTTGTACGAGAAGGTCAGTGCTGTGATGGACCATGGAGGGGAGAAGAGCCAGGGATGAAGAAGCTGTCATTTTACCCACAACCGTGACACTAGACACAGCTGAAGGGGTTGCTACGATACCTGTCTACAGACACAGCCGAAGGGGTTGTTCTGTTACCCCGACGACAGACACAGGCTGCACAAATGGAAGCTGTAGGAATACAGTATTATTATTATGGAATGGATGACACAGCTATGCTATGACTGGGGTGAGGAGGGAGAGAGAGGGGTGGTGATTCCCTCCAGCGACTTGAGCCCACCTGTGGTAATTTGAGCAGAGGGGACTTTGAATTGGTGCCAGAGCAAATTCAGCCATGGTGTTCACGACTCAACTCACACAATACACAAGCAGAAAAAGAGCATCCACATTGTGCAACAGCCACACTTCTAATACACCCCCCCCCCCCCCCCCCAACACACACACCTCCGCCAACACTTGATACAGCATAGAGACCTGACAGCAGCTTTGAGTGTGTGAGTGAGTGTGAGCGTCTGTGTGAGAGTGGGTCAGTCTTCAGACAGACAAGTCGACTATTAACCACAGTAGCAGCAGGTGGATCAGATCTGTGAGTGTGTGTATTCTGTGATAATGTTACCTCAATGACAAGCGATGAAGCGATTATGAATTGTGTATTGTTTTTATGTAACGTGGAAACGATAGGCTGCGTTAACGAAGCATTGGCCGAAGTGAATAAGCTAATAAGAAACGGCTATCACTTTAAAATAAGAAAGGTGAAATTGCGATTTTAATTTCCAAACCGAGTCGTAAGTTTAGGTTATCTTTTTGCCCTTGTGTTTGTGAGAAAAGTGCGGTGCAACGGCGAAAATTCGTAGTACGTCATTAATATGGCGCCAAAAGAGTTTGAAGTACCGTGTGCGCTTATTTTGTGTGAGGCTGGTTGCTAGACCCGCCTGCCGGAGAGAGGGTAGCACCAACGAGAGGGGAGGGGGGGGAACAGAAGAGCATCGAGGGAGTAGCTATGTTTTTAAGGCAGAACGTTGCGAAACTGGCCAGTTAACAATCTTTTTTATTCCAACGGGGAGCATTTCCCCCTCCCGCTCAAGCAGCTGGGGAGACAACAAACACACGGACCAGGGAACCGGTGGATAACGTAACCAGTTCAAAGTGGACTATATTTTCGAAATGCGATATGGCTTATGAAAATTGTTTCCTTAGTCTACCTTGCTAGCTAGGTACACTACAGTAGCAATGCTTATCCATTAACTATTGCTGTTGATACACAGTGAGATTTTAACGCGAGGTCATATTTTCAGCAAGCTGTAACGGTTTGGTGGATTACGGATGGTACTGTACCTACTCACTAAAGTCTGTTTAAGGTAGTATTGAGAAGGGAACTGCGAATGTGGCCGTAGCAGTTCAGTTTCGAAGATTCGTGCTTTCGAAAAGACTTCTACAATGGAATAAACCCGCAGTTAGTTACTTTTTATTTGGACTCTTTGCAGAACATCTGACGCGCTGTCACCACAAGCCCCTCAGTGGGCGCACAGTCCTGTCACCAACGTGGATACCAGCGGGGCTAACAAGCTAGCTAGCTATCTAGCTCTCACTGGAATTTTGAACACCACAAAACTCAACTGCCGCTGCATGTGGATAGCTTTAAATGATCCCGTAATTTCTTAGCATCACCCGTCGTCCAGAATCGAGGACGTTTCGCCATCCAAAGCTGACTGCAATTGAGGTACAAGGTAGGACAGGTTTAGGTCGATACGGCTTTCCTCTGCCGTGTAGGGAGTATCTGTTTGGGTGGCACGCACTTTTGGAGCTGGTATCTAGTCAGCCTGTGTGTGCGGTACATGTGGACTAGGAAGTTCTAGCCAAACATTACGTTAAGAACAGCATGCAAAGTCAAACTTTTGATGTTAGGAGCGAAGAAATACAACCACCGGGCTTCACGAGTGGCATGTTTAGCGAACTACGCAACACCCATGCTCAGCGGTTATGAAATGGCCAGGGATAGCGGTTGTTTTGGGTACTGTTGCATCAAATTATCATTTTGATTTCCGGTAGGAATTTACCTCGGCAATGCCCAATCCCACTAGCAATGTTATTGGTATATTCAAAGGCTTGAGAGCATATGATGACGCGCCTGTTGGTATTCTCACGCCAGTTGCCATTGAGAACACACATGTACGCCTATTGATGATCGTATGTATTGCCTGCATGCAGTTGGAGAGACAGGATAAGTTAGCAGGTAATATGGCAATCGCGATCATTATCAATACATATAGATTTTTAAAAGGGAGGAGGGGGGCTAATACAGATCATGTAGCTTGTATTGTTTCCTGTAAATAAAAAATTAGGAGCGCACGTGCATTCAAATTGCGTTCCCCCGAGCCGGAGGGGTGCACTGCATTTGGGAGGCTGAGCACGCGCATATCAAAGAATTAGAACAAGCCTAGCAACTCTTACTGCTTGCTTGCCTGCCCGTCCGCCTGCCCCTTCTCCAGGCTTTGACGTGCGCGGATCGAGCCTGGTAACAGTTGGGGAGTGGCCCTTGTTTACCTCGCGAAAGTCTGCGCGCAGAGAACAGGGGGCGGGGCTTTCTTATTTGATGCTGCGCATCGCGTGAAGGCAGAGCCGCGACCTCCTCGCCTTCCGTCTAATCCGAAGAGAGAACAGAGTCACCTTCCTTTTGAAATTGCATAAGATACGTGGACTTGTCATCAATGCTCGTATGCAAACCTGTGGTGTTCAGCATCGCCATAAGTAATGCTCGTTCTTATCGTTGTGCCCCATTCCTTATAGAGAACTGACGACAACAAGGCTGGAAAATGTTATTACAACCTCTTGGTTTCAGTCCTCTATAGAGCGTCATTAGAGCAGTTGGCTGATGGCAGGTTAGCTTCGCGAGGCTGTGCTCTCCAGCCGGTTCTTTCCTTGAATCAATTCAATCTTATACACCAGGGGACTTGTTAAATGTTCCCAGTTGTGACAGCATACTCCCCCCCCCCCCCCCCCCCTTCTGTGTCCCGCTGGGCATGAAACAGGAGATGAGTCATGGTGTGGGGGCATAAGAGCTTTCCCTCTCTCTATCTCTTCCTCGCTCTCTACCTCTATCTCTCCACCTCCCTCTATACTTACTAATACAAGCACACACAAACATTCTTTCTTGCCATTTCTGTGCAGAAACCCTCTTCTTTTTTTGCATCTCTCCCTGCCCCTCTCTCCCTGCCCCTCTCCTTGCCTCTCTCTCCTTGCCTCTCCCTGCCCCTCTCTCCCTGCCCCTCTCCCTGCCCCTCTCCCTGCCCCTCTCTCCCTGCCCCTCTCCCTGCCCCTCTCCCTGCCCCTCTCTCCCTGCCCCTCTCCCTGCCCCTCTCCCTGCCCCTCTCTCCCTGCCCCTCTCTCCCTGCCCCTCTCCCTGCCCCTCTCTCCCTGCCCCTCTCCCTGCCCCTCTCTCCCTGCCCCTCTCCCTGCCCCTCTCTCCTTGCCTCTCTCTGCCCCTCTCCCTGCCCCTCTCTCCCTGCCCCTCTCCCTGCCCCTCTCCCTGCCCCTCTCTCCCTGCCCCTCTCCCTGCCCCTCTCTCCCTGCCCCTCTCCCTGCCCCTCTCTCCTTGCCTCTCTCTGCCCCTCTCCCTGCCCCTCTCTCCCTGCCCCTCTCCCTGCCCCTCTCTCCCTGCCCCTCTCTCCCTGCCCCTCTCCCTGCCCCTCTCCCTGCCCCTCTCTCCCTGCCCCTCTCCCTGCCCCTCTCCCTGCCCCTCTCTCCCTGCCCCTCTCCCTGCCCCTCTCTCCCTGCCCCTCTCCCTGCCCCTCTCCCTGCCCCTCTCTCCCTGCCCCTCTCCCTGCCCCTCTCTCCCTGCCCCTCTCCCTGCCCCTCTCTCCCTGCCCCTCTCCCTGCCCCTCTCTCCCTGCCCCTCTCCCTGCCCCTCTCTCCCTGCCCCTCTCTCCCTGCCCCTCTCCCTGCCCCTCTCCCTGCCCCTCTCTCCCTGCCCCTCTCCCTGCCCCTCTCTCCCTGCCCCTCTCCCTGCCCCTCTCTCCCTGCCCCTCTCTCCCTGCCCCTCTCCCTGCCCCTCTCTCCTTGCCTCTCTCTGCCCCTCTCCCTGCCCCTCTCTCCCTGCCCCTCTCCCTGCCCCTCTCTCCCTGCCCCTCTCTCCCTGCCCCTCTCTCCCTGCCCCTCTCCCTGCCCCTCTCCCTGCCCCTCTCTCCCTGCCCTCTCCCTGCCCCTCTCCCTGCCCCTCTCCCTGCCCCTCTCCCTGCCCCTCTCTCCCTGCCCTCTCCCTGCCCCTCTCTCCCTGCCCCTCTCTCCCTGCCCCTCTCCCTGCCCCTCTCTCCCTGCCCCTCTCCCTGCCCCTCTCTCCCTGCCCCTCTCTCCCTGCCCCTCTCCCTGCCCTCTCTCCCTGCCCCTCTCCCTGCCCCTCTCTCCCTGCCCCTCTCCCTGCCCCTCTCCCTGCCCCTCTCTCCCTGCCCCTCTCCCTGCCCCTCTCCCTGCCCCTCTCTCCCTGCCCCTCTCCCTGCCCCTCTCCCTGCCCCTCTCTCCCTGCCCCTCTCCCTGCCCCTCTCCCTGCCCCTCTCCCTGCCCCTCTCCCTGCCCCTCTCTCCCTGCCCCTCTCTCCCTGCCCCTCTCCCTGCCCCTCTCTCCCTGCCCCTCTCTCCCTGCCCCTCTCTCCCTGCCCCTCTCCCTGCCCCTCTCTCCCTGCCCCTCTCTCCCTGCCCCTCTCCCTGCCCCTCTCCCTGCCCCTCTCTCCCTGCCCCTCTCCCTGCCCCTCTCTCCCTGCCCCTCTCCCTGCCCCTCTCCCTGCCCCTCTCTCCTGCCCCTCTCCCTGCCCCTCTCTCCCTGCCCCTCTCCCTGCCCCTCTCTCCCTGCCCCTCTCCCTGCCCCTCTCTCCCTGCCCCTCTCCCTGCCCCTCTCCCTGCCCCTCTCCCTGCCCCTCTCCTGCCCCTCTCCCTGCCCCCCTCTCCCTGCCCCTCTCCCTGCCCCTCTCCCTGCCCCTCTCCCTGCCCCTCTCTCCTTGCCTCTCTCTGCATCCCTCTCTGTCTCCCTCTCCCCCCCTCCCCCTGGAGGCTTGCTTCACCCACAACTCATCTGTTAACGAGGGGAGGGAGAGACGGGATGGCATCTATCAGACCCCCTCCTCCACCGTGCGCGTGTGTGTGCGCGTGTGTGTGCGCGTGTGTGTTTGTGGTGGAAAGCATGTGACCCCTCTTTCACCCACTTCGTGTCATTACCAGGAACATGGCTCTAAGGAATGTGTGTGTCAGAGAGAGAGAGAGAGAGAGATAGAGAGACTGACAGAGAGGAGGGCGAGTGAGCGAGAGTAACAGAGAGAGAGTGAGAAACGGATAGAGCGGAGGAGAGTGTCACGTTACGTGTGTGTGTGTGTGTTACGTCTGAGCGTCACGTGACTTGACACTGTGTTGTGGAGAGCACATGGGTAGACACACACGCGTGTGTGTACGTCCAGCAGCGCGTGTGCGTTAAGCACTGCGAGATGATTGGTTGGAAAAGGGGGTAAGTACCTCACGTGGTCTGGTGGAGGTATTAGCTGGTACGCTATGGAAGGATTGAGGGAGCGAAGGAGGGATGGAAGGATAGAGGGAGGGATGGTGAGTGTGTGGAGGGGGATAGGAGGTATTAGCTGACACACCATGGAGAGAGGTAGCTATAGAGGGATGTAGGGACGGAGAGAGGGATGGATGGAAGGAGGGAGGGAGGGGATGGTAGAGAGGGATGGAGGGAGAGAGGGAGCGAGGAATGGGAGAGAGGGAGCGAGGAATGGGAGAGAGGGATGGAGGGAGAGAGGGAGATAGGGATGGAGGGAGGGAGATATAGAGGGTGTGGGGGGGGTGTACTCGCTTCAATGCTATGATAGCTGAGGGAGGAAATGCTGGAGGGAGGGGATGGGAGAGAGGGATGGAGATGGAGGGAGAGAGGGAGCGAAGCATGGGAGCGAGGATGGAGGGAGCGAGGGAGAGAGGGAGCGAGGGATGGGAGAGAGGGAGCGAGGGATGGAGAGAGGGAGCGAGGGGATGGGAGAGAGGGGAAGGATGGAGGGAGCGAGTGATGGGAGAGAGGGATGGAGGGAGAGAGGGAGGGAGGGTGTGTGTGGGTAGGGGGGCGGTGTGATTCATGAATGGATTGCTGCTCATGGCGGTAGGACGTGACACCCAACTGTACTACCCCTCCTGCTAGCTCACACACACACGCACACGCACACACACTCTCACTCACTTCACAAGTTTTTAAAGTTTTTTTACTCATTCACACACACGCACATGCTCACTATACACATGCACGCATACATACATGCACAAATCCACACACGCATACACACACACAAACACACCCGGCCTCCCCAGCGACCTCTCTGATCAGTGGGAGAGTTTGTGTGTGTGTGTGTGTGTGTGTTTGTGTGTGTGTCAAGTGAGAAGGTACACTGAGATGGGAAAGAGATGGTTGGAGGCAGGCTGGCGTGTGTTATCAGACTGTGTCACTAACACCATCCTGTGTGTGTGTGTGTGTTCCTGTTTGTGGGGGAGGACACACTAACATGAAAAGTTAAGTTTGCTCA
>NC_090074.1:2910894-2959330 GCF_038355195.1 Osmerus mordax | reverse complement strand
AAGTTACACACACTGTCCCACACACACACACACACACACATATATATATGAAGTTCCTACTCAGTGGTACGGTACAAACACACACAGCGTACAGTACGAGCAGCCGGTGTGAGCTGTCTCCCCCCCCAGGGGCTGTCAGAGCAGGCAGTCCCAGCATGAGGACTGCTCAGCCTGTGTGTGTGTGTGTGTGTGTGTGTGTGTGTGTGTGTGTGTGTTTGTCCTCGCCAGTGTTGGTTGATACAACCCTCTGCAGGTGGATGGGTGTGCCGGTGACCCAACCCAATCGTCACACACACACACACACACACACACACACACACACACACACACCTCTTTCTCCTCTCTTGTCCATCTCCCTCTCTGTCTCCTCTCCTTCTCCCTTCTCGTCCTCACTTTCCTTTTCCATTGCTTTCTGCTCCCTCCCCTCCTCCCCTCTCTCCTCCCTCCCCCAGTGTGAACCAGACACCTGACCCTGTACTGTGGCTTTGGTTACACACCAGCTGGACGAGAGGGAGAGAGAGAGAGAGAGAGAGAGAGAGCGTGTGTGTGTAAAATCTCCCCCTGTATGAAAGACCACAATGAGAAAAGGCCGCCTGCTTCCCAGAAGTGCAGCCTCCACAGAGAACAGTGTGTGTGTGTGTGTGTGTGTGTGTGTGTGTGTGTGTGTGTGTGTGTGTGTGTGTGTGTGTGTGTGTGGGTGTGTGTATGTGTGTGTATGTGTGTGTGTGTGTGTGTGTGTGTGTGTGTGTGTAGGGGTGGGGGCTTCCCTTGTGTTGCAGGTTGAGTAAAACTGAGACAGCTCTTAAAGGCAACGCCTTATATAACTCAGCACTCAGGGGAAACACACACACACCACCAAATAGACATGCACACACAAACTGACACTGGTGGAAGGTCTATGATAACAGCGACACACACACACACACACACAGCTGTACAGAGAACCCCCTGCTGGAAACAGTGGATCTCACAGAGGGAGATCAGTCAGAGCTGCTGTCTCTCCTCCCTATCTTACATGCACACACACAATGTTGTGGGGTATGTGTGTGTGTGTGTGTGTGTGTGAACTGGTGAGATTTTCTCTTGTACTATATGCACCATTTGTACGTCGCTTTGGAAAAAAGCTGGTCAGAGCGCTTTGAGTTCAAGCGTAAAGTGTGCGTTTGATTTAACCTGTGGTGTCTGCCCCCTGCAGAGAAAACCCTGAAGGGGGAGAAGGGGAGGCAGATCGGGGTGAAGGAAAGAGGGAAGGAGCGCAGGAAAAGCAGTCCGGAAAAGAAGGAGAGATGGAAGTCTGATGACGGCTCACTCCTTAAACAGCTAGGTAAGACCCTGGTTATGGGCTGGTGTGTGTGTCAGCCTGTGCGAGTGAGAGAGGGAGAGTGTGTGTCTGTGTGAGAGAATGAGAGAGAGTATGTGGAAGGGAGAGTGAGAGAGTGAGAGTGAGAGACAGAGGGAGAGTGTGTGTGTGAGAGAGGGAGAGGGAGAGGGAGAGAGAGAGGGAGAGGGAGAGGGAGAGAGAGAGAGAGAGAGAGAGAGGAGAGAGAGAGAGAGAGAGAGAGAGAGAGGGAGAGTGTGTGTGTGTGTGTGTGTGTGAGAGAGGAAGAGAGAGAGGAGAGAACAGGAGATGGATGTTATCACAGACCAGTGTTATGATACCAGGGAGCAAGCTGGTTGTTGCTCTACACCTGACTGGCTCTCCTGATGCTATCTCTCTATCCACCTCTGTGATTGTGTGTGTGTTTATATTGTAGGAACTGTCGGAAATGATCACTCAGGTAGCGTTTCCATGACAAGCAAGTCCTTCAGTAGTGTGTGTGTGTGTCCATCTGTTTTGTGTCAGTCTGCTTACTGCCTTACAGGGCTTTGTCTCTTCCTCTGGGGGGAAAAGAGATGATCCTCTCCTCTCCACTTCTCTCCTCCACCTAAGAGATGGACAGAGTGAGGGAGGGAGAGAGAGAGAGGGAGGGAGAGGGAGGAGGGGACAGATTCAATCTCATGGAGGATATACTATCTCCAATCGGTAATCTGTGCTGAAAGCGCTGATGAGCCTGATGGAGGTATGCCCTGAGTGACTAGTGGCCAGGGACCGGTTAGCCAGGGGTGTGGAGAGAGACACTAGCGCTGCATAGTCCTCTCTCTTTTATTCAGACTGCCACAGTCCCCTTAATTCCCTCCCTCTTTGTCTCCCCCTCCTTCTCTCAGTTCCCCCCCTCCTCCGCTCTGATCCCTACAGTCTGTCCGCTACAGTGGTGTTGTCAGGGCGACGGCAGAGCTGGCACCTGAGAACAATGTTTGGAGTTTTAGCGCGATCCGCTCCAGCACAAGCACGAGTACCGTAGCTAACTAGCCTACGCTAGGGTGGGTCGGTGCCCCCGGAGGAGCGGCCGGGCCACGGGGCCCGCAGGGGGGGGACCATTTCTGGGGGTACATGACCCTCCACCTCCTACCCCCCTTCAGCCTTGCATAGTGTTAGCTTAGCGTATGTGCCTTGTAGCATAGCTTAGCATTAGTGCGGTTAAGCCTATACCAAGCATTAGCCTGGTTTAGCATTAGCCTAGCGTTAGCCTGGTTTAGCATTAGCCTAGCATTAGCCTGGTTTAGCATTAGCCTGGTTTAGCATTAGCCTAGCTTTAGCCTCTGTTTTGGAGCTGCTCCAACTGTGCCACAGGGCATAGCCAGGCCCAGAGCAGGAGAAGTAGGTTTTAGCCAAGCCCTCACCCATCTGCTTATCTTCATCTCCTTTTTGGTGTACATCATTCTCTTCTTCCAAACCAACTCCCCTTCCCTCCCTCCCTCCTCTCTCACCTCCCTCTCCAGTTGGTCTGCTTCCAGAGGGGGGGTGGGGGGGGGGGTTGCTGCGTCATGGAAACAGCTTGCTGCATGTTGTCTCTGACGCTGCCGTCGTCCCAGCCACCCCTCCTGACAGACCTGTCTCTAGAAGGCGGTGGGGGGTCAGATGGCTGAGTGGTGAGGGAGTCGGGCTATCAATCAGAAGGTTGTTGGTTCGATTCCCGGCCGTGCCAAATGACGTTGTGTCCTTGGGCAAGGCACTTCACCCTACTTGCCTCGGGGGGAATGTCCCTGTATTTACTGTAAGTCGCTCTGGATAAGAGCGTCTGCTCAATGACTAAATGTAATGTAAATGTAGAAGGAGGGATGGAAGGATGGAGAAGAAAGAGTAAAACTGGAAAGGGAAGCTGAGGAGAGGTTGTAGGACTGGAGGCAGGAGAGAGACGGGGGGAGGGAGGAGCGAAGGAGTTGAGGGGAGCAAAGAGAGAGATGGAGGGTAATGCAGGAGATAGGACTCAAACATGGCAATCCCTGTGTTGTGGTGTTGACAGACTGAGCAGGGAGGAGAGAGAGACTCTCTCTCTCCTCTCTCTCTTCCTTCTGGCTTCCCAGTTGGGGCCATAAGAGGTTGAATTAAACCCCAGTGTTAATGACTATGATAAAAAAATAAAAAAAATAATCTCATTACACAGCTCAGGCAGGCTTGCAGGCAGGCGCGGAGATAGACAGGCAGGGTTGAAGACAGACAGGCAGGGTTGAAGACAGACAGGCAGGGTTGAAGATAGACAGGCAGGGTTGAAGACAGACAGGCAGGGTTGAAGACAGACAGGCAGGGTTGAAGACAGACAGGCAGGGTTGAAGACAGACAGGCAGGGTTGAAGACAGACAGGCAGGGTTGAAGACAGACAGGCAGGGTTGAAGACAGACAGGCAAGGTTGAAGACAGACAGGCAGGGTTGAAGATAGACAGGCAGGCTTAGAGACAGACAGGCAGGCTTAGAGACAGACAGGCAGGCTTAGAGACAGACAGGCAGGGTTAGAGGCAGACAGGCAGGGTTGAAGACAGACAGGCAGGGTTGAAGACAGACAGGCAGTTTGGAGGCACTTAGACAGACAATCGGATTTAAAGGCATGGCCACAGTAAGTTCAGACAAATGTACATCCTGCTGTGTTCTAAGGCGAGACTATGGGGAGGGGAGAGGTGCATCATCATTCCCTGGCACCCGTATCTGGATGGATGACTGACCGACCGGCTGGCTGGCTGCTTGGACACAGTCTTTTGGCAGACAAGGAGCCATAGAAATCAGTCTAATTATCCTTAAACACACAGCATGTTGTCATCTCAGCCACTGAGAATCTGCTACCAACACAACACTATGTACAGACCACCAGCCTGGACACTGAGCGAGCCCTTGCACTGTAATGGGTGTTTTTATTATGCAAAATGGGTTAACATTCACAATTCATCAGGCCACAGAAATGTCATTTGGCAGCATGATAATGACTATGATCAGTGTGCTGCTCCAGAACCAGGAGGCTGGCTGATTGCCGTTGATAACATTGATATTGATTGATATTTATTTTCTTTCTGTCTCCCTCTCTTTCTCTCTCTGGCTTTCCCTCCCTCCCTCCCTCCAGGTTTCTCCAAGACCTTCCCCCTGGATAACCCTCTGTTTGACAGCTGGCTGGCCCAGTCTGTCCAGATCTCAGCAGATGACATGCTGAACCAGTGGGCTCTGGACGGACAACACCGGGACAAGACTGCCAGCCTGCTCTCTGACCAGGTAACCAGCCCTAGAACAGGACCAGCACAGCCCTAGAACAGGACCAGCACAGCCCTAGAACCAGACCAACCTCGCCCTAGCTAGAACCAAGCCAGACTATCCAGTTCTATGACATCGCACCCTGTTCTGTGACACTATATCCCGTTCTATGACTTCATATCCTGTTTTGTGACATCACATCCTGCTGTGTCCTCCCTAGCTGCTGCAAGGGGAGGAGAGTCTTCTGAGCCTGATGATGGACCACTCCATGAAGTCCACCTGGCAGACCCCTCAGCTGGGCCGGAGGCCCCGGGGGGGCAAGCCCAGGGCCCGGGCCCCCCCGCACTCCAGCCCCCCCCCTCCTCCAGACCCCCCGGTTGTCGCTATTGGCCCCTCCTCTACCCGGGGCCCCAGGGTGGGGGCGGCGCCCCCGGAGGAGCGTCCGGGCCACGGGGCCCGCAGAGGGGAGCGTTCCCGGGGGTCCAGGGCCCTCCACCAGCACCACCACCTCCACCCCCAGCCCCGCAGCATGGACCTCCGGCAGGACCCCCCCCCACAGCCCCCCATCTCCAAAATGGACTCCTGCCACATCTCGGAGGAACGCGGTCCCTGGGACAGCCTCCACACGGGGGGGCCAGCCTCCCCCTCAGCCCCCAGCCCCACCTCCTCCCCCAGACAAGCCTCTAGTCCCGGGACAGCCCCCGAGACAGGGGGCGGGGCCCCCCGCGTGCCCCTGCGGCTCCGCCTCACCCGCCAGGGCAAGGCCCGGGGGAGGGGCGGGGCGGGGGGGGTGGAGCCAGTGGAACGCCCGGAGAGAGATCCGCCCCTTCCAGGGAAGGAAGCGACGCTATTGGACACTGAGACAGACGGGTACTTCTCGGACGCCGAGCAGAGCGACTTGGAAACCCGCTCCAGCGGACGCAAGCTCCGCCTCCCCCAGATGCATGCTGGGAGCGAGGACTTGCTGAGAAGAAGTGTTCTGGCATCGTAAACAACCAACAAAAACTTAAAACACACACACACTCCATTGACCAGGACACACTGTTCACATTGGAGTTCCATCCCAGCTCCCAAGTTTCCACGGTTACTGTCAATGCTCTCAACACCCACTCTACACACATAAACACATACCTACCTACAGTTGTACTCTCTACTACCATCCTAGTTTGCTTTAATGAACCAAATCTGTGTACTTTATCTACCAGTGTGTCATCACCGGGCGCTCCGCTTCCTGGCTGGGTAGCAGAGGCTAGCTGTCAGTCAGAAGGCTACAAACCCAGGCCGTAATGTGTCCTCCAGATGCTGTCACAGGTCTACAGATGCTGTCACAGGTCTAAAGATGCTGTCACAGGTCTACAGATGCTGTCACAGGTCTACAGATGCTGTATGTTGGAACCAAGCGAAACAAGACAATGCACATTTTAGATCTTTTTTTTTTTTTCTTTTGTTACATGCGATCCACCCTTTCTGATGGCTGTCCTGTTGTCGACGGCGACCGTCAGGAGTGTGACGCATGTGGGCATTACAACGTTGGTTCAGGTGACTCAGGCCCCCTTCCCTCCCTCCGCCCCTCGTGTCTCCAGCGCGGGGCGGGAGGAACCACCATGTTTCAGTTCTGAGTCTGAACGTGTACAGTCGAGCATCAGAGGAAAACGTTACCTTTTTAAAAGCACAAAACCGACATAAGGAACTGTCATACACACATTTGTGCATATACAGTACAAGGATGTACACAGACACACACACACACACACACACTCACACACATTGACAACCGCACTCCTATAAGCAAATGATTTAGCATTCAAAGCAGATGTTGAAACATGCTGTCATTGCTTCTTCCTCCCCCCCCTCGGATTTCAGCTTACATCATTGGACGAACAGTATTTTAAGGAATTCAAATGTGTGCCTTCTGTTGCCTCCCCCCCTAAAAAATTATTTATCAAATCAATCAACCAATCAAATCAATCAGTCATCTAATCTGATTTGCTACAATCAAAACAAACAAAGCAAAGCCTGTTGTTGTGGGTCGTTATCGCGACTGACCAGCAGGGGGCTCTCATCCTTAATTGCTCCAGTGCCTAAAGAGAAAGATGTATTAGCATTAATCACTCCGCCCAACCCCACAGCAAGAGAAACCACACAGGCGCAAGGGCGAGAGGTTGGGGCCGTCCGGTCTCTGCCCCCCCCGCCCCTCCACGCTCGGCAACAGACGCCCTACTGTCAGGACGGATTATATCTATCCTCCTCCATGGGCCGTACTGTCGAGTTGTTTTTGTTGTAAATCAAGTTTCTGTTTGAAAAAAAATCTTTGTTTCGTTTTTCTCTCAGAGAGTTGTGCGTTGTACCGAAGTGGTCCATGGTAAATTTCTCAGGGTTTGAACAAAACAAAAAGAAAAAGAATCAAAAAGAAAAACTATTAAAAGGGTTGAAATCGAACCTGAAATCAAAGTTAAACTTAGATATATTATATAGTAAAAAAAAACATATTTTATACATGTATAAAGCGATATGTGTAGAAAGTTCCTTTGGCAAGTTTCACTGTTTGAACTCTGACTTGAGTCAAATACGATCTGCAAGTACTTCAGGTGCGCTTGATGTAGCTCATCCCGTACAAATTAAACCAATGCAGAAGCCAAAATGTGCAAACTCGTTGACAAATCAATCAGCCGAAGTACTTAGCATGGTAACTCAGCATTGGATCACTGTATTGAGCTCCGGAACCTTCCCGGCCTTTTCAGAACTCAAATCCAGCCAATCGGCTGTCACCTGAGATGATCCAAGCCAAAGAACAGTGTGTTTTAACAAGGCAGCATGCATACCATCAGTAAACTTACTCCGGAAGTCCCCTCGTCCAATCATGGGTGATGATCACAGATCCAATTAACTAATCAACCAATTGTCTGCCAGAGCTGTTTAGACAGGGGCGGGTTCCAGCTCCCAGATCATCTCATCTCAGTTGAGCCATAGAGGACTTTAAATGATTTGACCAATAGACCAATAGACCAATAGCCTTCAGTCCGATTGGCTAGCCCACACGACCTTTGACCCCCCTAATGGAGAGAGATGACTGCTGCTGAACCGTGTATGGGGGTGTGTGTGTGTGGTGTGTGTGTGTGTGTGTTTTGGGTGACAAACCCGACCACACCCAACCAGAGATGGTATAACAGGGTTGTAGTGTAAAAGATGATTAGTTTTCTAAGCGTTGTGTCAGTGGTTCAGACTGTGTGTTTCGGCCTGGACTTACTGAGGATTCAGGACGACCAGCAGTGTGTGTGTGGCAACAGCCCACACCACAGCCATGTGAGATCTTTCTACCATCCCCATGGAAAGGAAACCATGGCAACACACACATTTGGGGTTTTTTCAATAAGGGGAGAGGGGGGGGGAGAGGGGGGGGGGGGGTTCCCTGACTAAACCATCCCTTCAGCCCTCCACCCCCCCCACCCCCCCCTCCCTCCCCATCACCCTTCAATAAGTTGCTCAGACAACTCAATGTAAACTTAGTTCAATATTCAATATCGGGGTTTGTGAACTAAGTCTGTAGACGATGTTTAGACAGGCCTGTCATGAACGGTCTTCATATGTATCAGCCAGGCTAGCAGTGTGACAGCAATGTGCTCTTCCTCCAACAAGAGGCTGGGCTCCTTCAGGTCTCCACATCCATACTAGCACACTACCTAGGGTACGAGGCTAGGGTGCTGCCTTGCTGGGTCTAGTGTGTGTTACTGTGGGTGTTGGAACTGGGCCATGGTTGTTGCCTTAACCGTTATATTCAAACAAACGTACCTAAAGGCATGGCTTAAGGAGCTCCGCCCCTGTGGTAGCTTCATCCAATAGGGAACTGGTTCTAGTTTGCTTCATCCAATAGGAGACTGGTTCTAGGCTGCTTCATCCAATAGGGAACCGGTCATTAGCTGTTATTTTGTATGCACCAACAATATTGAAATAATACTGTACTACTACTACTAGAGACGACTTTCTGTTTCATTTTTCTCCGTGTTAAAAAGCCTTTGCAAGCTGTTTGTAAACGCTTCCTCCGTGGCTCATTTCTACTGACTCATCAGACACACTGCTGCCTCTACTTTGCTACCCCCCTCCTCCTCCCTCCCCTTCTCCTCTCCCCCCCCCCCCCCATTTACTGTTGTTCACTGACAAACAGTGAAGTATGGTTTTAATACAGACCCTCTCCTCTCCCCTCCTCCTTTCTCCCCTCCTCTCCTCCTCCCCTCCTCTCATCCTCTCCCTCTCCTCCTCCTCCTCTCCTCTCCCCCTCCTCTTGCTCCTCCCCTCCTCTCCCCCTCCTCTCCCCTGCTCCCTGCTTCACAGCTGTGCGTCCCCGGCTCCCTAATTGTTTTTAAGCGCAGGAGGATCAAAGCAACCAGCTTTAAGGACAAATAATGACGTACATGTGTTGTGGAGGAGAGAACATTTATCACTCTGCTGTGGCTTTCGGAAGAGAGAGAGAGAGAGAGCGTGTGAGAGGAGAGAGAGAGAGAGAGAGAAGAGAGAGTGTGAGAGAGAGAGAGAGAGAGAGAGAGACTTGGTGTGGCTGACGGGAGGGAGGGAGGGGCATGCTGGTGGAGTGAAAGAGCGATTAGGAGAGAGAGGACAGTTTGTTCTTTCGTCTCTGTTTTGGGTCTTGTCCACACAGTGAACTTAACAAGCAGCAAATCTAAACAACACCAGCCCTTCGCTCTCTCTCGCTAGCCCTGGCTCACACACTGTAAGAACAGAAACATATCTGTTTGCACTGGAGCAGAGTATATTTGCCTTCGCTGCTCATGCTGAATATACAGAACCAGATCAAATTGGATTTGATAACATTCAATAGAAAACTGTCGAGCCAGTTGGTTGAGTCTGTGAGAGTGTGTGTGTGTGTCCAGTACATGTGTACTGTGTATGTGCACAAAATGTACTTCACACCTGTGTGTACTGTACCTGTGTGTGTGTGAGAGGATGCAGAGCCTCACTTGAGACTCCAGGCTAATTGCAGTTAAAGTGCCCCCCCCCCCCCAACACACACACACATATCCCCGTGCTCTGCCCCAGACCTTTTGTTCTCCTCAGAGGACACACACAGAACCACGGTTCTCCGGTTTGAGCGGGCTATTTATGACCACCGGGGGTCATGCAGTGTCTCATTAGAACCAGCAGTCCTTTCTGAAGGGCTCTTTCTCCCCCTTCCTCAGCCTGATCAACTTTCAACTGTTTCCTCAAATCTCTTCCCCTCAAGTCGAAGTCACTCGCAAAGTTTTACGTTTTTGCTTCAAAGTGGAGCGACCTGCCTCAGATGTCTGTCGTGATTTGTTCTTCAGCTCATTCCGTTGGTTTAAACGCGTTCCCAGATGAGTTCTGCTTCAATCTCTCCCCCTATTGGTCTGCCACCAATCAGTCGTAACAGCAGGTCGACAGGTCCCGCCTCTTAATTTCCTATCCCAGTGTTCTTATAGGTCACATGCACTATTTGAAAACCAATCAGTGATCTCTCCAATCAGATTGGACCCTGACAGGCTCCTCCTCCCTCATTAGTCATATTTGTCCTTAAAAGCGGTTGGGAATCACTGCTGCCCTGAACCATTCCTCTGTCCCATCAGTTCACAATACAGAACATGAATGTTACAGGAGTTTCTTCTTCTGTGATCTTTGTTTCAAAGAATGTTGTGCCATTTGTTAATAGCAAAGAGAGATATTGAACATATATTAAAAAGAAGAGCTATTTTAAATTATTTTTTGGCTTTTTTTGCAATATTTATTTTCTTGTATTAGAATCTTCTTTGTAGGAGGGAAAATCGAAAAAAAGTATTTTTCATTAGTGCGAAAAACCTATTTTTTTCCTTTTTGTACACTTTCAATGTTTAAGCGAAACTTTAAAAGCAATATGATGATGTTCCATGTGACTGTATCTGCATGCTGTTTGTGTCGCCTTAAAGATGGCTGCGTCGACTATGAACCCCCCCCCCTTCCCCCCCCCCCCCCCCCCCCCCTTCCAACCTGTGATGGGGTTGACCAGTGCAGTTAATAAAGCAGTGCTTTCTGTGTACTCGCCTTCTACTCTGTCTCTCTGTCCACCTACTAGAATCTGATGATGGTGAGTCGACAGTGAGAATCCTCTTCAACAACTTGTCACTGACATGTTCAGTCTTTTGGGCCTCGAGAGAAATACTGGAGGAGTCATCGAGGACTACCGACTCGAGTCCTGTTTAGAATAGTACTACACAGACACAGAAATCCAGAGGCAAAACACCATTCACCTCACCTGTAGTCCGTTCAGCTACTGTTTAAGTGTGTTTGTTCAAGTGGGGGACTACAGCACCCAGAGTTCATTGCAGGAGTCCGGAACGTTCCGAGGTCTGAGCGCTCCAGTGTTCTTGGTGATGGATTATCGCCTCGCTGCTCTTAAAGCAACAAAGCGTTGACTTTAGAGCACTTGTTTAAAGTGTCCCATCATGCACAGCAGGCTAAGGAAGTGAGCGATGGTTTGTTTCTGTTGTTCTTGGACCGCTTCCAGGACACTTTGCGGTAAGTGACGTCATCTCTTCCTGGACCCCCACCACCGACACACACACACACATGAACACACATACACACACAGACACACACATGAACGCGCACACAGACACAAATACACGCTAGCACACAGGCACAAGCACACACGCATACACAGACATGACTAAACGCAAGCACACATGCATTAACACACACACAAATACAATCACTAACACACACACACACTTTCAGTGACTGCCCACCATGACATACTGGAAGGAGGAGACTATGCAGGTGGAGAGAACATGAAAGGCCGCAGTTACACCATCTCGCCACACGAGGGGGCAGCAAGCATTCATGACTATGAGGGTTAGAATGAGAAGAAGAAAATAAAGTTGCATTTTCTAGAAGGTGGAGGGGGGGGGTGGATGTCATCCGCCATAGTTATTCCTGTCACAGCCAATAGCACGTGGTCTTTTAATGGATGATGTCGGGGGCCTGTTGGTATGGTAACAGGCTAACAGCCGTGGATGACTGTAGCGTGAGGAAGCTGCCTGAGCCAGGGAGAGACTGCAGACAGAGCGGGCTATCCGCATGGAGGGGCGTGACAGCCAGCCTGTTTATAATCAGTCCTCTGGAGGCCTCTAGTGGCCGTGTGGGGTTACTGCAGCAGACCCACAGGGCTGCTGGTCATTGGTGTTCAGATTCTAGTGGACCACAGACCTATGCTGCTGAACCGTGGAGGTTAACTACACAGTCACTGACCCACACTAGGAAGTACAGAGAACTAGAGTAGATGTTTTTAGCGGTCCAGACATTATTTTGGACTGCTGTACTCATCAAGTATTTTTGACCCCTACATTATCAGAATCCAAATTTGTTTTATTCGCTATGCAAGTTCACACATACAAGGAATTTACTGTGGCAGGAAAGTGCATACAATAAACATATACAGATTACACCCACCCATCCACCAATGTATGCATCCGTCTATAGATCCATCCATCCGTCTATAGATCCATCCATCCGTCTATATATCCATCCGTCTATAGATCCATCCATCCGTCTATAGATCCATCCATCTGTCTATAGATCCATCCATCTGTGTGTATCCACACATCTATCCATCCAAACGCCGATCTGTCCCTCTCTCTGTCCACCTATCCTGTCTATATATCCATCCATCTGTCTATATATCCATCCATCTGTCTATATATCCATCCATCTGTCTATATATCCATCCATCCAACAGAGACATCACATGTTCTTTCTTGTTAAACAGCCTCCAATGCTGCTGGGTCCACTTCTTCACTACAGTATCAAATATTCTCTTTCAAGATGGCTGCTTCGCACCCCCAGGACCCCCCCGTGTGTGTGTGTGTGTGTGTGTGTGTGTGTGTGTGTGTGTGTGTGTGTGTGTGTGTGTGTGTTATTAAGCTGTAACAGAGGAGGTTAACTGAACAACTGGCTCCCTGCTGGGTTTATTGTCAGTGAAAGTGTGTGCGTGAGTGCCAAAATACACAGTGGTTTTGTATGTGTGTGTGTATGGTGGTGTGTTGTGTGCGTGTGTGTATGGTGTGTGTGTGTGTGTGGTGTTGCAGCTGGTTGCATTACCCTGCTGCATGTCCCCAGGCTGTCTCCAGCTCTGTGAGGAGATGAAGGCCCTGCTGACAGAACAGCCTCCTCTGCTCATTACCCGCTCCACTGGCTGGGACTGGAGGGGCTAGAACTGGAGGGGCTGGGACTGGAGGGGGCTGGGACTGGAGGGGGCTGGGACTGGAGGGGCTAGAACTGGAGGGGCTGGGACTGGAGGGGGCTGGGACTGGAGGGGGCTGGGACTGGAGGGGGCTGGGACTGGAGGGGGCTGGGACTGGAGGGGCTGGGACTGTAGGGGAGCGTTACTCAGAGACGCTCAAGCTACCCCCCCCCCACACACACACACACACACACACACTCTCACACACACACACACTCCTCCGACCACTAATAATAGACCCCCGTTGGTGTAGCTTCTCTCCTTTTGGGGGGTTCGCTTGCCCTCTTGTGTGCCAGCGAGGGACGCTTCTGACACGAGCCTGACTTGACAGCTGGCTGGTGCGAGGTTCCCATGGTAACGAGGAGGTGGAAAACAGAGATTGAGGATTCGTTCCCCCCAACCCCCCTCCTCCCTCCCTCACTCTCTCTCTGAGGGAAATCTACATGCCTGTGCATTGGAGACTGTATGGGATTGCTTATTGCTCGGTGGTTAGAAAAGGTGACTGGAGATCAGTAAGTCACAGCTTCAAATCCCCCCCTCCCCGATATGTCACCATGACAACAGAGCCTACATAGCATAAAGTAGCCAACGTACTTTCTGTACAGCACAATTTTACATACCGCTGCGTTTGTGACGAACGATTGTTCATTTTGTCCGTTCCTCCAACACCCCTCCCTTCATTTAATCTTTCTCTCTTCAGGTCTTCAACTCCTTCTCTATTAACCTCTATCCCTCCATCCCTGTCTTCCTCTCTCTCTCGTGCTCTCGCTGTTCTCTGCCAAACGCTAAACCCTTCTCCAAACAGAACCTTGTGATCTCACACGCACGCCAGTGTGTCCTATTGGTCAGTGCCAGTACGGTCCTGCCGAGTCTCTAAACATTTAAGTTTGTCCTGCGAGAGCCAAGCAATTTTTTAAATGGATTAAATTTGATTTTTTTTTATGAATCTATTCAACCTACAGCTCTTTTATCAAGTGACACAAAAAAACTTAATAATTGTCTTATAGTGTTTTTAATGTAGCCTACGCATGGAAATGTATCATAATGTTACTTTGAAACACCGCACTGTAAAAAAATATTTGATCGTTGATATATGATGATGTCGGAGATGTAGGAACGAAAATGTTTTAAATGATCCAAGTACTGATGTTTGCCTTGTGCTTGTCTCTAGTCGGTACACGGACTCTTCTGGCAGCTTTCTGCCCCTCGTGTGTTTCCTGGCTGTGTGGGTGTGGGCTGGAATAAAAGACGTAACGCTATATTCAAAAAGAAAGTAAAATGTTTGTAGGCATCCATTTTGCGTCGACAGAAAGAGCGTAGTCTTTTAAGTAAGTACTTTGGAATAATTTTCCAGAATATAATGTTGACCTAAGAGAGAGAGAGAGAGATCCACATAACCGGTGTTAGATCATTGTGATAAGTTATTGGTTGGCACTTTTCAGAAAACTCTAAGAGTTTTCTGAAAAGTGGTTAGGGTTAGCATACAAGTGTCAATTACACCTGCACTATGTTCGGTGTAATGGACGATACACTTGGAGGTCACGTAGAAGGAAGTATAGCTTCATAAAGTAACTCAGTAAATATACGAATATTATGTAGCCTACATTCATGATCAGAAGAACGAATATTTGCATGGTTTAGTAATTTAAATCAGAAGGCCAGAGTGAAAGTCCTGTTATACGTCTGGGTCAAATGCACAATAGGCCTACATAAGAGATCGTCCTTTACCGAAAAAACGAATACGGAATTACCGAATGTGGGCTTCTTCTCTTCTTTGTTTTCAAGAATCCGAATCAATACGAATTTTGTTTCATGTTGAGCATTTAGTCACAGCAAATGCAAGCTCTAAGCCTTGTCCCTCGCTAGACATCTGTGGCTGTATAGCTCCATCCATTGAACATTGTGGTAGTGCGCAATCCACTTAAACACTTAAAACAATATTTTGTATTTTTTATTAGACTCCCCCTTTCTCCATGCCAAAAAGAATCAATCAGGATTATTTATATAATCATAAAGGCCAAGCCACAGTCCAAAATTAATAGTAAACTAGTTTAATATGAAGCTGCTCCTTCCTTAAGGTAACACTGGTGTTGTTTGTTCCCACTTCTACAGGTCTGGCTGAGCTGGGACTCTCCTGGTGCTGCCCTCGAGGAGAACTACTGCCTCTAAATGAGTCTGCCTGGGGAGATAGAGGAAGGGGGCCCTGCCTCTAAAATGAGTCTCTCTGGGGAGATAGAGGAAGGGGGCCCTGCCTCTAAAATTAGTCTCTCTGGGGAGATAGAGGAAGGGGGCCCTGCCTCTAAAATTAGTCTCTCTGGGGAGACTGAAGACACAGTCAAAAGGTACGAGTCAAAAGGAGAGACGAAATGTCTTGTTACTCTTTGTGACAAAGTGAATTGCAGGAAGATAAACAGCGTAGGGGGTTTAATATTGGCTAAACAACCAAAATTATTCCCTGAGGTTTAAAAGAAGAGTGGTTAACTGAACAGTGTATTTACATTAACCACATATCCTGGAACTGCAGTTATACTATAAAGGTTACATCAGAGCAAGAATAGTGAAAGTTAAGTTAAAGTAAATAGATTTTTAATAACAATGCATATTAATTAAACCTTTTACAAGGCAAACATGTTATAAAATGAAGTTTTTAACTCCTACCTACTCTACCATGATTATTGTAAACCAGAGAGAGAAAGCAAGAGGTGAGGAAGAGTAGGACATGCCAGAGCTGAGGAGAAGGTCTCAGGATATCAAGAATCCACAGAACAATGCTTCACAATTCCTTTTATACACAAGAACAACCAATCACACAACAATCTTGAAGAATGTTTGAATAATGTTTGCCTAGTAAAGGTATGGTGACCCAACACTGTGAGGTTTATCACATTATCCAGCTGTATTCAACCATCTCAAATGTTTGTACTTGTGAAATCCAATTGGAACGTCAGCTATTTGAATCATTATGCCTATGGATGCATGGCTGGGTTTGATTAGCTACATTTTTACTCTATAGCTGCTGTGTGTGTTTACAGGATCAAGCATCAGAGACCAGCCTCACCTGTACCCAGCTGTGTGTCCATGAAGAGTGACAGGTCTATGGAACCCCCATTCAACTTCAGCAAAGGAGATCTTACCACTGAGTCAGGGTAGGAACTAAAGTCTGCTGCAGCCATGTTCACAATTACCAATATTTTTCAGGAAATATTTTCCTTTGTGTAAGAAGGTTTTGTACCATTATGTATATCTGTTCATCCCAGAAATGATCAGTATTCAGATAGAAACGGGAAGTGGGTGGGGCCTACAACGAATGTAGTTCAATTAGTGTTTTGTGACCATTCAAGGTTTTTTGTTTTTTTCTATAATAGGGTAAAGCTGTTCCAAATGCGAGACAATAGAGTAGACTTTAAATCCAAATATTTGAAAAGTAAATATGTAATGAGTATATTAACCCAACTGTCCTACTGATTGAACCACCCTTTATCCAATATTCTCTTTAATTCTTCATATTTTTATTTATTTATTTCTGAAGAAATCCATTCTTAAAGTTTTGTTTTGAAGAATATTTGAATAATGTGTGCCTAATAAAAATATGGTTATAGATTTATAACATGTCTTACCCCACCAACACTCTCCTCAACTAGGCGACTGAG
The DNA here is from genome assembly GCF_038355195.1 of Osmerus mordax. NCBI lineage: Eukaryota > Metazoa > Chordata > Actinopteri > Osmeriformes > Osmeridae > Osmerus > Osmerus mordax. The sequence goes on along the minus strand of NC_090074.1, from coordinate 2,942,880 downwards.
TGTTCAATTATACAATAGTGAAGTAGTCATGAGTGTACATGTTTAAGTCTTGAGTAGTCATGAACCAAAAGTCGATTTATCTCCAGATTAGTTGTCCTATGATGGGAGTTTTCCCTTCGATAGAACCACACTGCCAATCACAACCCAATGTCTATTACAGTAAATGGTTAATTCAGTATGTGAGTGTCTTGACATAAATACGTATATAAAACAACAATGTGAGGTTTATCACATTATCCAGCTGTATTCAACCATCTCAAATGTTTGTACTTGTGAAATCCTATTGGAACATGTCAGCTATTTTAATCATTATGCCTATGGATGCATGGTTGGGTTTGATTAGCTACATTTTTACTCTATAGCTGCTGTATGTCTTTACAGGATCAAGCATCAGAGACCAGCCTCACCTGTACCCAGCTGTGTATCCATGAAGAGTGACAGGTCTATGGAACCCCCATTCAACTTCAGAAAAGGAGATCTTACCACTGAGTCAGGGTAGGAACTAAAGTCTGCTGCAGCCATTTTCACAATTACCAATATTTTTCAGGAAATATTTTCCTTTATGTGTAAGAAGGTTTTGTACCATTATCTATATCTGTTCATCCCAGAAATGATCAGTATTCAGATAGAAACAGGAAGTGGGTGGGGCCTACAACGAATGTAGTTCAATTAGTGTTTTGTGACCATTCAAGTGTTTTTTGTTTTTTCTATAATAGGGTAAAGCTGTTCCAAATGCGAGACAATACAGTAGACTTTAAATCCAAATATTTGAAAAGTAAATATGTAATGAGTATATTAACCCAACTGTCCTACTGATTGAACCACCCTTTATCCAATATTCTCTTTAATTCTTCATGTTTTTATTTATTGATTTCTGAACAAATCATTTCTTAAAGTTTTGTTTTGAAGAATATTTTAATAATGTTTGCCTAATAAAAATATGGTTATATATTTATAACATGTCTTACCCCACCAACACTCTCCTCAACTAGGCGACTGAGTGTTCAATTATACAATAGTGAAGTAGTCATGATTGTACATGTTTAAGTCTTGAGTAGTCATGAACCAAAAGTCAATTTATCTCCAGATTAGTTGTCCTATGATGGGAGTTTTCCCTTCGATAGAACCACACTGCCAATCACAACCCAATGTCTATTACAGTAAATTGTTAATTCAGTATGTGAGTGTCTTGACATAAATACGTATATAAAACAACAATGTGAGGTTTATCACATTATCCAGCTGTATTCAACCATCTCAAATGTTTGTACTTGCGAAATCCTATTGGAACATGTCAGCTATTTTAATTATTATGCCTATGGATGCATGGCTGGGTTTGATTAGCTACATTTTTAGCTGCTGTATGTCTTTACAGGATCAAGCATCAGAGACCAGCTTCACCTGTACCCAGTTGTGTGTCCATGAAGAGTGACAGGTCTAAGGAACCCCCATTCAACTTCAGAGAAGGAGATCTTACCACTGAGTCAGGGTAGGAACTAAAGTCTGCTGCAGCCATGTTCACAATTACCAATATTTTTCAGGAAATATGTCTTTCTGTAAAAAGTGTGTGGAGGTAGAAGGCAGCTTTGAAATGATCTGTCTATTTATATTAGAAATATGTATATGTTTGTGTTATGCAAGCTAAAAGAATACTGTTGTACAACATATCTTAGAGTGCAGAAAGAAGGAACCCCCCAAATGAAGTTAGACATGCTGACCATTACTTAACCCTTGTGTTATCTTCGGGTCATTCTGACCCATCAGTCATTGTGACCCACCGTCGTATTGCGACAAATTTACCTCATACAAAAACAAAGTGAAGCATTTTCTTTTAACTGTCGGGCTGTCTCAGACCCCCCACATTGGAATGGTTAAAAGAAAATTATTTTTATTTGTTTTTGTATTGGGTAAAATTGGGTAAACACAACGATGGTTCGTTATGAACCTTTGGGTCACGTGACCCGAAGGCAGCACGAGGGTTAAACAGGCTGACCGTTACCCTTATTCAGCATGTAAAGATTGTTTACTTAGCAAGTAAGCTAAACAGATGTCAAACTCCATATTGTTGGAACCAGGGTCAAACTCTATATTGTAACTTTCCACTCCAAACTGAAGATATAGTTTTCCACTTCAAGACGCACGCATACACACGCGCGCACACACACGCGAGAACTTTAGGATAAAAGGAGACTGACAGTTCCTCAGACTTCAGACGACTTTGTATCACCATAGACTTGTCTCCTTGCTGCATGCTGCAAGCAATTCAATCTTTCTTGACTCCATCGACTCTGTGCACTACTTGAGAAAATATTTTCCTGACAGTGTGAGGCCCACCCCACCAAAATACGTATATGTAAAAGAACAGCGTGAGGTTGATCACAACCTTGAACCTGGAGAGATACCATCCTGTAGGTTTATATTCCAACCCTGCTCCTGGAGAGATACTCTCCTGTAGACACAAACACCATCTCTAACTGACCTCAATGTGAGTTTAGAACACAGATGTCCCCTCCTAGTGGAAGCCTTCAGTTAAACCAGTTCAGGTGTGCAGTGTGCTGTGTTTTTGTGTCTGTGTGTGTGAGAGACTGGTGTTCATATGGGATCATGTCTCTGCAGTAAGAGGAGCAGAGCTGTCCTGGCAGAGGACCAGTCCAGGTGTGCGCTGTGTGAGCAGGTGCTGAGGGATCCAGTCTCCCCCCCCTGTGGACACAGGTTCTGCAGAGCCTGCATCTCTTCATCCTGGCAGCAGCCTGGTCCATCAGCAGACCACACCTGCCCACAGTGTGGAAAGAGACCCAGAACACAACCTGGACTGCTGCCACCTGGACAACAGGACATTCAGAGAAACACTGACACCAGTACGAGCTTCACTTCATCTTTACACAACATTGTTTAAATTATCTCTGGTCATTTCAGTACTTTGCCATGAGTGTTGGTATTAATGTAAACATAATGAACTCCTTGTTCTTCCATAGTTGTGAGTGGACTCCAAAGAATGTTAGGGACTCATAAAGCCACTATGAAGAGGAGATTTGAACATGTGATTGTAGGCATCATGACATCAGAGAATGCCATCCTCCTCACCAGTATCTACACTGAGCTGTACATCACAGAGGGAGACAGTGAAGGGGTTAATAATGAACATGAGGTCTGGCAGCTTGAGACGGCATCCAGGATACGAATCACACACGACACACCCATCAACTGCAATGACATCTTCCAGCTCCTACCTGGCCAAGAGAGACTCGTCAGGACTGTGCTGACGAAGGGCATCGCTGGCATCGGAAAAACCGTCTCTGTGCAGAAGTTCCTCCTAGACTGGGCTGAAGGGAAGGCAAATCATGAGGTGGATGTGATGTTTGTGCTTCCTTTCCGGGAGCTGAATCTGATCAAAGATGTCCGGTACAGTCTCCTTCAACTGCTGAGAGATTTCCACCCAGAACTTCACATGGAGGATGGAGAGATCCTCGCTGTCTCTAAAGTTATGTTCATCTTTGATGGTCTGGATGAGAGCCGACTCCCTCTAGACTTCAGAGGAAACCAGAGCTGGTGTGATGTCACAGAGTCCACCTCAGTGGATGTGCTGCTGACCAACCTGATCAAAGGAAACCTGCTTCCCTCTGCTCTCATCTGGATAACCACTCGACCTGCAGCAGCCAATCAGATCCCTTCTGAGTGTGTTGACCTGGTGACAGAGGTACGAGGGTTCAATGACGCTCAGAAGGAGGACTACATCATGAAGAGATGCAGTGATGAGATCCTGGCCAGGAGAATCATCTCACACATCAAGACATCAAGGACCCTGTACATCATGTGCCACATTCCAGTCTTCTCGAGCATGTGTGTGACAGTCCTGGAGCACATGTTGAGAGCAGATAGCACAGGAGAGATGCCCCAGACCCTGACTGAGATGTACACACACTTCCTGCTCATTCAGACCAAGATGAAGAACCAGAAGTATCAAGAAGGAAACGGGACAGGTGAAGAGGAGATCTTGAGGTCCGACCAGGAAGTTCTCCTGAAGCTGGGGAAGCTGGCGTTTGAACATCTGGAGAAAGGCAACCTGCTGTTCTACCAGGAAGACCTGGAAGAGTGTGGCCTCCATGTCCAAGAGGCATCGGTGTACTCTGGAGTGTGCACGGCCATCTTCAAAGAAGAGTCTGTGCTTTTTCAGAGGGTGGTGTACTGCTTTGTGCACCTGAGCATTCAGGAGTTTCTCTCGGCAGTCTACACGTTACATTGTTGCGCAACCAACAACAGGGAAGCACTGAAGCTGTTCCTACTATGGGATTTTGAACCTGCACCTGAGAATCTATCTTTGGAAGACCTGCTGGAGGGGGCAGTAGGCAACGCTCTGACGAGTAAGAATGGACACCTGGACCTCTTTGTCCGCTTCCTCCACGGCCTCTCACTGGAGTCCAATCAGAAGCTGTTAGGAGGCCTGCTGGCTCAGACCCAGAGGAGTCCAGAGAGCCTGCAGAAGACAGTCAGATTCCTGAAGGTGATGTGGAGGGAGAACATCTCCCCAGAGAGGTACATCAATCTCTTCCACTGCTTGATGGAGATGAAAGACTATTCAGTACAGCAGGATATCCAAGCATACTTGAAGGAGAAGAAATCTTCCACGGCCCTGTCTGTAACCCACTGCTCAGCACTGGCCTACATGCTGCAGATGTCAGAGGAGGTTCTGGATGAGTTTGACCTGCAGAAATACAACACATCCAAGGAGGGGCACAGGAGACTGCTCCCAGCCATGAAGATCTGCAGAAAAGCTGTGTAAGTAGTGATGTAAACATGCCATTTACATGTCAACTATACACATTTACTCAAATGTACACACACTTTAAACACATTTCTTATGTTAAACATGTCTTTGTGAAGCACATGCAGTTGTTTCATGGTTATTATGTAACAACAGACTCTCTGGATGTAAACTCACTGATGCATCATGGGAAGTGGTGTCCTCAGCCCTCACCTCTAACCCCTCCCACCTGAGAGAGCTGGACCTGAGGGACACTGTCCTGCAGGATCCAGAAGTGAATCTGCTCTCTGCTGCACTGAAGAATCCAAACTGCAAACTGGAGACTCTGAGGTCTGGATTCATTCATTTATTATGATCGCGGTCGAGTGCAAAATGAATGGGAGTCTATTGAGCTAAACGGCTAAGTTTGTCTCTTTCACCTGATCTCAAATTTGATTGTAGTTTTTGCATGTTCAACATGGATTATAGGTCGAAAGTTGAATGAACGAGTACAGGGTGAGTCGTTGTTGCCCATAGCACGTTAGCATTCTGCTAATGAATGCTGATTGGTTAGTGAAGGACTGAGTACGACCAGAGATCCAGCTTGATGGCGTCCGAAGCGGAACCAGAATGTCAGAGCATTAGCAACATTAGCAAACCAAAACTCTTTCTAGCATGTGTATTGACAGGGAGAGTCTAACCTGTCAGCTGTGTTGTTGATGCCTCGAGAGAAAAAAGGAAGTGACCAGAGCTTGCCGTAATGCGGTATCTCTGGCCGTACAATGTGTATGACGTCATTGACATTTTAAAAGTATTTTTAGAACAAGGCGACTTAAAAAAATCTAAAACCCAGCAGTGTGTATTTTTTTTGCCTCCCCTTTCGAATTACTAGACAAAAAACGATATCCTGAGAAAAGTGGATTTTGAGGGGTATAGCTCCATAGACCTCCATTAATTCTGCACAGTGTTTCCCATATAAAAAAATTAAAACAAGTGCTGCACTCGGCCATTAGCGTCTTCATATGGAACTACAGTGGAACTGCAACCAGTTCAGAAGCCGGAAGTTTCCAGAGAGTGGCAGAGAGAAGATATTGCCCGAAGTTGTTATAAATTTCTCAAGTTCCACAGTGACCATAAGACCTGTTTCAGGTTAGTGCTGTTTGTAATCGTGTAATGATCCTTTTACAGGTTGCCAGCCCTTCACATCACAGAGGAAGGCTGTGCTTCTCTGGCTTCAGCTCTGAAGTCAAACCCCTCCATTCTGAGAGATCTGGATCTAAGCAACATTTACCTGAGGGATTCAGGCATGAAGCTGCTCTCTGCTGTACTGGAGGATCCACTCTGCAAACTGGAGACTCTGAGGTCTGGATTCATTCATTTATTACAGGGTTTCCCGCAGCACTTTGCAGCTAAGGCGGCCGCCTAAGCAACTGTGTTACTCTGTCCTGTTTTCTCCCTTTCATTCCAAACCGTGACCAACGCTAGTCGCATGGCAGCAGAACGCATACAATTTAAAGGGGTGATTGACAGTTTTTTGGGGGGTATTTCACACTATTCCTTAAGGTCTCCAAATATGGTTGGGCTGAAAATGGCCCGGGTGCTGTTCTTCGAGCCCTGATGCTTCCTGTGAAAAAACGAGAGCTTTTCTCCCTTTTATGGTATGCTCATGAATATATAGATGAGCTGCACGCTTATTGGTTGGTTTACAACAAGTGAAGCTGCGGAGCAAAGACGCAACACGGCCAACAGCACTCACTGAAACATCGAAGGTGGAGACTTTAAATAAAAACCTACAAGTAAATCTATTCTAGGGTGTCTACATAACACTATTTTCAACAGATTGACTAGATATCATTTGGAATGATAACGTTAGTTGTTTCCACTTCTGTTGTCGAAGCAAACAGGATGGACTTAGGTGGGTAACGTTAGCACTACAGCTTAGCAAACAAACTATCGTGATTCAACTCAGCTTCAGTTAGCTCTAGCTATCTTGCTGAAAAATAGATCTGGACAAACATGCATCTTGAATTGTAGATTTATATGACAACACAGGTTATTTATTTGAATGAAACACAGTCAGGAACATGAAATAACGTTAGCCCCATTGCCAATAAACTAAATCATCACACATTCTACCGATGCTAGATACAGGCAGGATACGTTAGCATTGCTAATAACTGTTAGCGACAACATCAACAGCTTGCTGTTGTGATGAACATAAGGTCGGAATAGCACCTCTTTTCAGCAACAGCTTCATAGCAAATCCTGCTTTACATTGTCCCAGGTTTTCAAAACTGTCATCGGTGAAAAGGTTCGAGCAAATGTGTAATTGAGGGTCGAACCGCACAGGATCTTCTCATAGACAAACATCACAGCCCGTCGAGTGTTTGGTGTCAGCATTCCCTGTACAGCCTGGAACACTGCACTTACCACCGTAGTCTATTTTCAATATGCTAGAAAAACGTTCTTCTTTGTAATTCTGTGGAAGTACACAGAGCACTAGCAGTACATTTTGGGGCGTGACAAAGGTACAGACCAGAGCCCAAAAATGTGGAGCCTTTTTTCAAAACCGTCTGTTTTACAGCTACATTTTTTAATTGTGAGATTTACATAGGAAAGAGGTGTCAATGGACTTTGAGGTTCACTGTATTTCCATTTTACCCACGGAACTGTCGTTATTCAACTGTGACAAGGTAAATTCGGTTCTGCAATCAATGACCCCTTTAAAAAAAAAAAACAGTTGAAACAAAGTTAGTGTGAATGTAATAAACATGCCTTATTATTTATAATTCTAAAGATATTTCCAGAAGTTGTTATAAATTGCTCAAGTTCCACAGTGACCATAAGACCTGTTTCAGGTTAGTGCTGTTTGTAATCGTGTAATGATCCTTTTACAGGTTGTCAGACTGTCTCCTCAAAGAGGAACACTGTGCTTCTCTGGCTTCAGCTCTGAAGTCAAACTCCTCCCTTCTGAGAGATCTGGATCTAAGCAACAGTGACCTGAGGGACTCAGGCATGAAGCTGCTCTCTGCTGTACTGGAGGATCCACTCTGCAAACTGGAGACTCTGAGGTCTGGATTCATTCATTTACTATGTTTAAATTATTTAATTAAGAATGAATAAACATCATATTTCCTATAGTGAGAGTAGGTGATTTTCTCCTTCTTAATTCTAATAAGTGTGTAAGTTTATAAGATGATGAACTTTACAGACTGGATGAATAAAGCACTTGTTTATACAGCCGTCATTGTTCATTTTAGCCACATGAGGGAGCAGTGTGCTGCTGTTATGGGATGGGAAGATCAGGTTCAGACATCTCCAATGTTCAACTAATGACAACAGTTAAAACAAAGTTCCTCTGAATGTCATAAACATGCCTTATTTGTAATTCTGAAGATATTGCCTGAAGTTGTTATAAATTGCTTAAGTTCCATAGTGACCATAAGACCTGTTTCAGGTTAGCTCATGGTCAGACTGCTTGATTTACTGAAATTATCATGAAATGTTATGTTATACTAGCCATTTGCCTACTTTAGCAAGTCACAGTATTTCCAAGCCCTGTTACTGTAACTGAGACGACACAGTAAATAATTCCTCTTTCAAGTAAAAAGCCCCCGTTCAAGTGTTGAGAATTAAATTAAATTAGCTGCACGGCCTGTAGAGATCTTGCGACAAAGCCACTTTTTTGTGTTTTGCTCATTCAGAATTTGGTAAAATAAAATTGGTAAAATAGATGTAATGAGTGGCACATAACATGAGGTAACATGGCATTTTATTTAGTTTGAGTTTTAACTTGTCCAGTGGGGAAAGTCAATTTCTCTTCTACTTGCCCTACAAAAACATCCACTTGTCCCGGACAAGCGGACAAGCCTTAATGTCGAGACCTGAATAGGGTCCACCCGCAATGACCTTGTCTATTTGAACCTGGCTTCAATTCGTCAGATAATGTGATCTAGAATTGGCCTTTATGGAACCTCTATAACCATGACAAATTTGTTAGGTAGTCATAGACATCATAGTTTTTTTTATTGTTGTGGGCTTTATTGAACAGGCTTCTGGTCCTGAGGTTCCGTAGAACTACTACCACCAAACTGAACACAAAAAAAACCTTACTGAACTGGGGGAAAGGGTCACTCTGTCTAATGAGGAAGGTGCAGCTATGACAGCACCTGCCAAATGAACCCCTGACTCACTCTGGAGGCCCAGATGGATTCTGTCACAACATTGATCCTCTTTCTACAGGCTGTCAGGCTGTCTGATCACAGAGGAAGGCTGTGCTTCTCTGGCCTCAGCTCTGAGGTCCAACCCCTTCCACCTGAGGGAACTGGACCTGAGCTACAATCATCCAGGAGAAAACGGATTGAAGCTGCTCTCTGCTGCACTGGAGAAACTCAAGTAAGGAGATGTTTGTTTTTCTATACCTCTTTATGTAATGTTGCAACACTGAATATACATCTAATTATGTTAATAGGCCTTGCATTTAATGATTATACAATTACAAACTGCATGTTTACTATATAACTATCAAATTGATATACTGCTTTGAAATGTACTCAATTACCAATTGCTTCTCTTTTGCTGTTGCAGTTGGTTTTTTTTGCTCTCTGAAAATGTCTTTGTACTTGCCTGAACTAACTCAGATCAGCTGTTGTGGAACCGATAACTCTGAGCTTTCCATCTTAGGGTTCATCAAGTCAGAATTCAGGGCTAGTCTCAGTTTGTAAAACCTGCTTTCTGGAATACACCTCTGATGATGAGATAGAAACAACATGTTTACTTAGAAAGTTAGTTGCTAAGTCACTTATCAACAGGTGAAGTGTATTTTCATAATTCCTCTGCTTATCCCTACAGTATTGATCATGGTGGAGAGTGCAGGATCAAACCTGGCCATAGGAAATGTGAGTATTGACTGCTACTTGGTTCTAGTACACAAGGTCATACAAGGGACAATACCATTAGTGAATTGGACACTGTCAAAAATGCACATACACACACACTGTAAACACTACTTTTAGAAGCAATAATTAAACACAATTACCCACATCAATACTGTGTGTACGTCTGTGTGTGCTATGTCCCCTCCCTCTACCCTTCCATCTCTCTCCTCCTCCTCCCCTCCCCTCTCCTCTGCCCTCACCTCTCCCCTCCCCTGTCCCCCTCCCCTCTCTCATAGACCTCTCCCTATTCCCCTCTCCTCCCCTCCTCCCTCCCCCTCACCCTTCCTCTCTTCTCCTTTCCTCTCTTCTCTCCTCCTCCTGTCCTCAACCCCTCTCTTCTCCCCTTCCCATCTCATCTCTCCTACTACTGAAACACTTTCTCATACACATCACTTGTGCTTTACTACTATTATACTGATGTCATACCAATGCATCCTGAACTATAGAGGGTACCATTTCTGGGGAAATTGTAGGGTGTGCTTGCTTGCTTCGGTTGCAGATGGGTCCGTTTATTATGAAACAAGCTGAACCCCCAAGCTATTCTAACAGCGTTGTCAACGGCAGAATTTTTCAGATGCAATCGCGATTCTAGAGCTAACAGTATCATCTGCTAACTGAAAATATGCCACCAAACACGTAAATAAGCTTGATATTTATTTAGGGGGAAATGGCTAATTCAAAAGAAGTTTGCTGGAAGCGATCATTGTCAGTAACAAAGCCAAAAGCGACTTTTTGGTTTCAGCCCTGCGTGGAGAAGCTGAATTGTGCTACTAGCAAGCCAGCCTAGCTGCTGTTGCTAGCCAAACTTCACTGAGGGGATTGCTTGTTCCCCCAGGGTGGCTGGCGGGTCTGTGACCAGCGCCTACTATGGCTGCAGGTCCAGATGCTGCTTGTCTACCCCCTCCCCCCCCCCCCCCCTCCCCGTTGCAAGTCATGTGTTTCTGTAACGTACAATGTATGTGCTAATGTGCTGAGGTGTTTTTTGCCTGTTCCCACACTGTACTCCTAGCATAGTCTGGGGGTGCCTTTTCCCCCCCTCCCCTCTCCTCATGTTATGCTGAAACTTCCTAGTTGGCGCCGATAATGGCTGCCTCGGTAGGCCCTTCCTGCCAAAGTAACGCAATTACAAACAACACAACCCTTTTGACACCGGCGTTGTCTATGTAGCGAAAATATTGAGGGATTTTTATTTTTATTTTAATAATGTATATGTGAGAGATGGTTGTGCTCGCCGAAGGCGTGAGCACACCCAATTAACACATTAAAGTAAGTCATTTTAATGAGTAATTCATTCATTTGGAAGAGAATAAAAGGATTTGGACTGAGAACTGTATGTGTATGAGTGTTTCATGGGGTAGCACAAGTTATGAGTGTATGAGCAAGTGTTTCAGTAGTTTTTCCCTAGACAGCCTCTCATAGATCCCACCCTCTCCCTCACCACTCCCCTCTCCTCCTGTCCTCTGACCTCCTCTCCTTCTCTGTCCTCCTGCCCTCTACTTTCCTCCTCTCTGGAGAGAGGAGAGAGGGGGAGGGAGGGAGGGAATGTAAGGGGGAGACATTCTAATGTGAATGATGATCATCAGTAATATATTGTGTCTCCCCCATCAGATGCCTGTGAGCTCACACTGGACCCAAACACAGTAGAGACACGCCTCTCTCTGTCTGAGGAGAACAGAAAGGTGACATTCGGGACAGAGCTGCAACAGTATCCTGATCACCCAGAGAGATTTGAGGGCTGGTCACAGGTGCTGTGTAGAGAGGGTCTGTCTGGGCGCTGTTACTGGGAGGCAGAGAGGAGTGGATGGGGGGTTTCTATAGCAGTGACATATAAAGAAATCAGCAGGAGAGGAAGGGGTGTTGACTGTAGGCTTGGATGGAATAAGAAGTCCTGGAGTCTGGAGTGTCGTTCTAACAGTTACTCTGTCATGCACAATGATAACAGCACGTACATATCTGCCCCCCCCTCCAACTCTCACAGAGTAGGAGTGTATCTGGACTGGCCGGCCGGCACTGTGTCCTTCTACACAGTCTCCTCTGACACACTGACCCACCTGCACACATTCCACAGCACATTCACTGAACCCCTCTATCCTGGGTTCTATGTTTGGTCTGATTCCTCAGTGTCCCTGTGTCAGATAGAATAGCCCACACACACTCACACACTGTGCTCACATAGATGTTATTGAAGATTGAACTGTATACAGTTGTAATTGATATCCCAGAGTGTTTGTAGATATTGGTGTGTGTTGAATGTTTGTTTTGTTTTGATTATTGACAAACAACAATACTATCTTTGATCTCAGTTCCACTGAATGTGATCAATTAAATAGTGTTTTACTGACTAAATAAGGAGAAATGAAGATGTTTTATACAGGAGGATAGACACAAAAACACACACACATGCACACACAATGTAAACAGGAGCAGGGTGGAGGTCAGTGGGAGGGAGTGGAGGACTGGGACATCAGGAGCAGGGTGGAGGTCAGGGGGAGGGAGTGGAGGACTGGGGCATCAGGAGCAGGGTGGAGGTCAGGGGGAGGGAGTGGAGGACTGGGGCATCAGGAGCAGGGTGGAGGTCAGGGGGAGGGAGTGGAGGGTTGGGGCATCAGGGGCAGGGTGGAGGTCAGGGGAGGGAGTGGAGGACTGGGGCATCAGGGGCAGGGTGGAGGTCAGGGGGAGGGAGTGGAGGACTGGGGCATCAGGAGCAGGGTGGAGGTCAGGGGGAGGGAGTGGAGGACTGGGGCATCAGGAGCAGGGTGGAGGTCAGGGGGAGGGAGTGGAGGACTGGGGCATCAGGAGCAGGGTGGAGGTCAGGGGGAGGGAGTGGAGGACTGGGGCATCAGGAGCAGGGAGGAGGTCAGGGGGAGGGAGTGGAGGACTGGGGCATCAGGAGCAGGGAGGAGGTCAGGGGGAGGGAGTGGAGGACTGGGGCATCAGGAGCAGGGTGGAGGTCAGGGGGAGGGAGTGGAGGACTGGGGCATCAGGAGCAGGGTGGAGGTCAGGGGGAGGGAGTGGACTGAGCTCTCAGAGGTGGGGGGAGTTAAACTCATAGAAAACACTTTCCTTTACTCAGTTTAATGGTCATGTTCACCGGTACAACTCACACTATAACCACGCAGCAACAACATCCGGTCTCCACCAAAGTAAGAGTATCCGAACCGGAAATACATCGTTAACAAACCCACCCTCTTCCTCACATCGTCAGTGGAAAGTGCTGTGACCTGAATGAGAAACCTTTTTATATTATAATAGTAGTGACTAACTTCTTCCATTGCTAACAATGGAAGTTCTATATGAATATTTGCTTCAATGTTTTTTCATTTTTTATAATAATCTCAACCAGCATATGGGATATGCACTATTTGTACGTCTCTTTAGATGAAAAGTCTGCTAAAAGAATAATATGTAAAATGTTATGTAATACCTTAGCCATGCAGTTATTTCAAAAATACAAACTTTGCTATACAGCCCTCTTGTGGCCAAGACTAGACACTGCATCAAGGGTGTCGGAAAGACGAGAGAAGCCACGGTCAATGGAAGTGTGCAGTGTGTGGTCTTACCCCTACATTTCCTGTCTCTATTCACTACCTATCCCAATAACACAGAAGTAGCATGCATTATCTGCTCATATAAATCCTCAACATTGTTTTTGTGTCAAAACAGAACAAGAGCACGTGTATTGACGTAAGTTCATCTCAACTGACGCGAGTAGCCGACTAACATCTGTTTCTACGGTAACGGTTGTGTACACTTGGACAACGTGCACGAGTGACTGAGACACACAAGAATAATTTCTGATGGACTCTCATTAAGCCTGTTATTCATTGCAAACATTTATTACAATTTATGATGCAAACAACAGTAAGAGTCTCTCCTATCAGGAACAGTTAATGGAATACCAGAGAAGTGAGACAGAAGGACAGAACAGAAAAAAACTTTATTAATGCGCCATTCCGTTATGTTTCTTAAGAATAATAAGAAAAACTACAACAGATTAGAGACAATATGTTCTCATAATCCTTAACATTTATTTTTTCTTGTTAAATTTGGCATCTGCTCCCCTGTATTGTACTTTCTGTATATGGTCGTTAAAAAACTAAAAGAACAAGGCATGCATAATAGTTTCTTATAATGCACATTGATTGAAGGAAACCGCTTATTGAAAATCCATGTACGATGGACGTGTACATTTCATACGTGGTCCCTTTCTTGAAAGGTTTCCTAGGCCTGCGATGGCCCCGTTCCAATACTCTCAAATGCACCCTTCTCCTCCTAGGGAGAGAAAATATCGATCTGATATCAAATGCTTTCTGAACCGTGTGGGCTCGTATATCTGTGATAAGGAGAGGGGGGGTGGAAGCACCTCAAAGTATTCCAGCAGGTGTTTCTGTTCACGCTCTGCTAACTCCAGGAGTCTAATCTTCTCTGAAAGGGATGCTGTGTCTGGGAATGGATAGACCCGTCGCTGACGACGACCACGGGGTAGTTAGGTGTGTGTGTGTGGGGGGGGTGTGTTAGAGGCCACTGTGACATCTACTTCCTGTCGTAAAACTACCCTCGACAGATCCGCTTGTTTGTATTTTTTTTCTTCACAGTTCATCATCATCATCATAAATCCCTCTTGTTGGATCACGTTTGCGTTAGTGCTACCTAAACGATCTCACCCTCGGAATGGTTACTGTGGCCAATAGCATCATCCTGAACTCATTCTAGAACGAACAAAACAAAAAAGAACAATCTCTTTCCACTGTTGGATGAGTACCGCTCTCTCTCCTGCAACCGTCTCCTGTTCAGAGGGACCCCAGTAGATTTGCATCGACTACAACTCCATGAAACTCAACAGTCGTTTCCAGACACTAAAAACTTGCGCTCCGGCCGGGAAACATCCTACTAAACATAAACCTGGGACACGCGTGAGGAAACAAATGGATCTAAATTCATCACGTTTAAGCGAAATAAATGCACATCGGTTCCATTGTTATAAACAGATAGACAAGACCATGACAACGCCATGACAACGCTACCTTTAAGGGGGACCGCTGCCATCCTGGAGGCCTCGTGTATTCGAAACCATGTATTTGTATATTTATATATATATATATATATATATATATATATATATATACTTCATATATAAAAAATGATAAGGAAAAAGTCCAACTTATCGTGGTGGTCAAACAACTAGTCGTGTGTCGGCGTGTCGTGTTTGCTGTTAAAAAAATGTATTGCAAATGTGTACCGACTAGCTCAGCTCTTCCTCGCTGCTCAGAATGAGTTGGAGATGAGAGAGAGGGGGAAAACAGTTGGGTTTATACCTTTAGAGTCATGTACAGATTTACAGTTTAGAATGCGTTGGTCACAACAACATGTCATGAAGGCAGATGGGGTGGGGGGGGGAGGGGGGGCACACAAGATGGAGGGGAAAACAAAAAAAACACAAAATCATCCGTTGGAATGGAAACATCTCAGCAGAATCATGAGATGAAGGAGGGAGAAAGATAAAGAGAGAGACAGATGGCGTATAACCAAATGTTCGACCAATAAAAGTCTATTGGGTTCGAGTTGTACTGATGTTTTTTTTTGTTTTTTTTTCTGATAGCGACTTTTATAACCAAACATGGGGCTGGGTATGGTGGTGGGAGGAGGGGGGGCAGCAGGCCTGGGTGGAGCTCCCCCCCCCACATGGCAGGTCTGACTGGGCTGCTGTTTAGTCGATGTACTGGGAGAGCCAGCGGAAGCCCTCTCCGTAGCCCTGCCTCATCTTCACGCTGCACATGAACACCTCCAGAGGCCTCGTGTTCAGCTCCTTCATGGGAGTGCTGCCCTGGAGTACAAAACAAACGCGCAGCCGGCGAAAAACACAGCTGTCAGTGTGGATGGATGCAGAACACCGAAACACAAGACACTGTGTGTAGAGCTCACAAGCCCCATCTGTGTGTGTGGAGCGTGTGTAGAGCATGTGTGTGTGTGTGGAGTGTGTCTGTGTGTGTGGAGTGTATGTGTGTGTCCTCACCTTGCCCGTTGTCTGTCCATACAAGCCAAACAGCTCCCTAAGCTTCTCCTCACTGATGGCTTCTGGTCTGTCAATCTTGTTGCCCAGGATCAGGATAGGCACGTTTCCAATAGTCTCGTCTGTCATTAGTGCCTGAGGGGACGAGGGGAGGAAACAAAGGGGAGGGGGTCAGGGATTTGTTAGAAATTAAAGACCAGACCAAACCAAACGAACCCTGCTCCCACAACCCTCAAATGCTCTTTCCTTTGTAAATAAAGATTTTTTTGATGAAGCCTACAAAAAGCTGCCCCCATCATGTGACCTCACTGGGATGTTTCCACGAGGACTAGACAGTTAGGATTCTTACGTCAAGTTCTGTTTTGGACTCCATCAATCTCGGGAGGTCTGCACAATCCACGAGGAACACGATGCCATTGATGGCTGGGAGGTAGTTTTTCCACACTCTGCGAGCTGCAAACACACACACACACACACACAGTTACTGTATGTGATGAGAGGGATGTTGACCTTCATTATAAGCCTCCTTCATTCTCCCACTCACTATTAGAACAACAAACCCCCACTGCTTCACATAAATACTACATCGCGTGTCTCACACACACACACACCTTGTGCATGGCCTCCAAGGTCAAAAGTGGTGAAAGTCATGCCGGCGATCGTCAGCTCCTCCGACGCTAAAACAGGGAAGAGAATCACAACGTCACCATCACAACGTCACCATCACAACACAGGCCGCTTCAACACCCTACAGCACATGAAGAAGCCCACACACACATCTCAGAGGAGCATGTTCTGCTCTTTCACTCACAGCTGAAAAGCCAAGATCAAGAGGCAAGGTTTTGGTAATACCCGGCCACTGTTGCCAGGCAGATCTGGGATTCCCCTGAACCAGCATCAACTTACTTGGATGTAAAGTTGGAACGTGCTGTCCCAATCTGTCATCTTTGAGCATGTGCAGTAACGTCGTCTTGCCCGCATTGTCCAAGCCCAGGAACACTAACTTGCCCGATTTCTTGTACAGTCCTGAAAGTCAAGGCAAACACGTGTCATCGAACAAGTCTTATAAACAGTTTGCTTCATTCCTCACAGGATAGAAATACAATTTTTTTTTTTTTTATCATTTAGAAATGTCAAATAAATCAAAAGGGTTGTAACAGAGATAAATCAAACGAATTTTCAGGGGACAAACTCATGTTCCTGTTTTATTAAAGAATACAATTAACATCAGCTGTGTATCCCAGTTGCATAATGGTATGCATTGAGAGTTTTGTTAAAGAATGAAAAACATACAGCCCATCAGTACCATCTAAAGACAAAACGCTGACAGCTGTAACAGAACAGGTTTGTGTGTGTACAGTTTGCATGTGTATTCATGGGAAACAGCCTGTCTTTCTGTCAAGTACCAGTCAGCACTTAATCATTCCTCCACTGTTACTCAACTGAGCAGTATGTTACCTGTTTGACGAGGTATAGTGGGAAGCCACACCTTGTGCACAACACACACTGACATCATGAAACTAGGCTATCCCAAGTTACAGTCACCATCTACTGACACAGAAACTATCCTCTCCACTGACACAGAAACTATCCCCTCTACTGACACTAGATTAAACTATACCAGGTCCCATAAAGGCACTAGTTTCTGACAAGGAAATCCTTCCCACTCTTGTCAGCTACTGACACAGAAACTTGAGGTGGTGCCTGGAGAGGATCCAGGGAGACCGCCCTCCTGTCTGTCTGGTTGTCACTGTGCTGCCACCTAGCTGGGCATTAGGCCGGCCTTAACACAACACCATGTCTCAAGCTCCCCAGCTCCAAGCACGTCCTCTCGGCCACAAGCCAGGACCAAGGAGCAGTGGGTCTGTCTGAACGAGCAGCCTTGTTCAGGTGGGCAGACAAAGCACTGCTGAGCAATGGCTTGTATCTTGTGTGTGTGCGAGAGAGAGACAGAGAGAGACAGACAGACAGACAGAGAGAAACAGACAGACAGAGAGGGAGAGAGACAGACAGAGAGGGAGAGAGACAGACAGAGAGACAGACAGAGAGAGACATAGAACATGTTCATCACCAGTACTCACCTAGAAACTGTAATACGCTACTGAAACCACTATAAATCCAGTCAAATATGAAGGACATATCCGGAGCTGTTGAATCCTGCAAGACAAGAAGAGGAGATCACAGGTGAAACGGATGCTAATTAAAAACAAGATCAAATACTCGACACGCCGGGTTCACAGTCTAGACGCTGGGCCCACCCGAGTACAAAGAGTAGCGTTTCTTCAGAGCTAGGCCCGAAGCCTCAGGCCTCTCCTACTATCTCGGCTGAACCTTGGGAAGCGCAACGTGGGGATGCAAAGCCAGCCCTCCCTATCTGGAGCGACTCGGAGATAAGGACAGTGACAATCAGAGGCTATCCATTGAGAGTATTATCTTGTTCCAGTTGGATTCATTGGGCAGAAGAACAAGGAGTTCACAAGTCAATGTTCACAGTCTACTTGTTAGAAAGAGGCAGGGGCAACAAGGCTCCCCAAAATGGGAGCCTTGAAAATGTGCTTCCAGTACCCTCAAACTTCACAATGGATTTATATATTTTTGTATATAATCAAACAAATAGTCAGAGACTATTTGTATTGGTTGCCTGTTCGATTCCCGGTCATGCAAACTGACGTTGTGTCCTTGGGCAAGGCACTTCACCCTACTTGCCTCTGGGGAATGTCCCTGTACTTACTGTAAGTCGCTCTGGATAAGAGCGTCTGCTAAATGACTAAATGTAATGTAAATGTAATGTAAATAACCATACATGATAATAGATGAAGAGTTAACAGTATAGCAATAAGCCCCCAAAAATGTCTCTGAACATTTTACAGTTGTATTCTATTGCCAGGTGGGGGGGGGGCAAGGGTTATTCCAATGCAGACAGCCCTTCCCTTAACTGTTGAACCTCACTTTGTACCCAAAGGTGAACCATGACGTGTATCGTGCCATCATTTACCACACTCTCTCACCAACGCTGGGCTACAGTGGCACGGGAATGCGCCGTTACCGACCTGTGGCTCTCGTTACGCAAGGCGTAAACAACCCCAGGGTTGAAGTGTACCGGAGCCAAGGGTCAAGAACACGCAAATACAGCTGAGCTACACGTCAACAGACGTCCAGCCACTCCGCTCTCTCCTAGCCTCGCTCTTTGCCCTGCCGGCTGACACACCTGGGCCGCCCGAAAGAAACCACGTGTGCCGTGCTGTGTGTGCCGGTAAAGCGGAAAGCAAGAAGCCATAGCGGAGGGTTTTTCCGCGAGCTGCCAAGCTAGCATCTTCCTCCAGCCTTTTTAAGCATGAACAACAAAACGGGCTTGCTGTTCGTTGAAACATCTGGTCATGATGAAACTTCACTACATCAACAGACTAGTCAATTCATTACTGAAATATTTAAATCATCTGACTTGTACTAGGAATCTACTTTAAGTTCTTTACCAACCGTCCGTTCTTCTTCCCACTTCCCGTAGAAATAACATGGTTGAATGGAGGCTATTTTGTATGTAGACTCTGACAGCTTATGGTTTATTTACATACAGTTACTCCTCGCAGCCAATTAGAGGTGAGAATAGCATACTTTGTTAATGCCGCAGACCCCAAAGAAAATTCGAGATTAAAAAAACAACTTTTGTATCAATTATTTTGAGGTATTTGAAAGCTGGGATCATTATTTAATACAAAGTGATCAAATACCTAAGAAGCTTTCGTCGATCTCCTTGTTGATAAATTAATTAAGAGCTATATTCAATTATAATTAGTAAGAGTTTATAAATAATTAAAATCATAAAAATACAAAAGAATCCTGCGCCAGCATGTTATCCCGGACTAACCCGGACAGTTGTGGTACATTTGATAACACTTTCTCGTTACTTCCAACAATGAGACAATACAAATGTTTTAAAGAGCATTTTTGCCAGTTATACAAATGCCCAAATTGGTCCCTACAGTGTATTTTGACTGTCTCTGCTACATGTATCTAGCAAGGAGCTAGCTCTGGACTGTCTCCCATTATCAGAACTCCAGACTAGCATTAAAGTTACTTGCAAAATAAATGCTTGGGGACGTGTATTCTTTTTATAATTAGCCTCATTAAGTCTAATATTAGAAGCGCCGAGTGTGTCATGGTGGAGAAGTAGTGCATTATTACATATTCATGTAGCTAACTAGCCAAGTAGCGACGACGTGTCATGTTTTCGAGGTATCTGCTTGCTAGTTAGATAGCTAGAGCTAGCTAGCCTAGCCATAGAAGCTAGGAACAGCGTAAATTGAGTAGCTTGATACGTTACTTAGCTAGATAGAACTTAACTTTAACGATGATAAAATAGCGAGAAAACGTGAAATATCTGCCCAAAATCCAGCACTCGATGAGCTAGTAATGCCATGAGCAGGTTGCGAACTCGCAGTGTTACACAACTCTTCAGGTTTCCGTTGTACTACGGTCGGCTAGCAACGGGCGGATAGCCGTGAATGATTCTGTACCGTTCCTTGAAACGCACAATTTTGACATAAAACATACATTACATGCTATAACTTACCCGTTATCTACGTGTAGATGAATTGACTTGATGTATTTATTCTTAAAACCATGAAAATTGGTCCCCTAAGTCAAAACAAAACCCCCAATGTACGCCTTCCTCTCTTTCTTCGTGTTTTGTTACAAGAGCCACGACACAGTAATGGCTGTCCAACTATTCACCGAAGTAGGCTAGCCGCTTCCGGTTAATGTCTCACTTTCATCTTTCCGACAGGGATACACGAATCTTAATCCATATGTAGTTTATTTTGTCCGTATATATCTACTGCTCTAATATCAAATAATTTCACGCCGATTCGCTTTTAATATTGACTTTTTACGTGTGACGTGACGTTTGACGTGTAACCTTTTAAAATCTCAATCGATTTTCTGATCAGTTGCATCTCTGTTTTTGACCAAGAAAAACTGCAAAAACATTTTCTAAGGTGTGGCAATCAAATCATAAGCATAGAGCTAAATATTTTAACAATTTGTTTCCAACATGCGTGGTTCACATTCATCTTGTTAAGACTCGATTTACAATGCAGGTGTATGTGTCCCTTTGTTTCTAGTACATTAGAAAATCTCGATGCACAGGAAATGCCACGTGTACACAGTGCGCATGCTTGAGGAGGTTTACGTTGATCCTGCTGGGTGATCCCAACTTCCTGTGCTGGAAGAGAAGTGTCTCTCACGATTATCTTAACAAGGCCTACACCCGTATAGACGGGGAACGGCCCCAACCATGATCCTGTGAAAGCTAACAAGTCTGATAGCTAATTAACTTTTCAGACCGTAGAGACGCCGGTGATAAAGCCGCTGTTTTCAATACAAACATAACAATAGCCATTGCTAGCGTAACCGCTAGCGAGCCAGCAAAGTAGGACTAGTTGCTAGGCTAGCTATTCGCCTACCAAGCATCTCTAAATTTGTTCACGGTGTCTATTTCAAAATGTCAACTACGGGGTTCAACTCTCAGAATGGGTCCGGAGGAGGACAAGCGTACGCGAATGGTGAGTTAGTAACAATTAGTAATTGACTGGCTTAATGGTACGCTAGTAAGCAACCACCTGTTAAAATCACAATGATCTGTCAAAATCACCAACATAAGCACGGTTAGCTATGCTACCCTAGCTGCTAATCGCCTAGCTAGTCAGAGCTAGCAGTCAGCCTCCTTGGAAGGAAGGGATTGCTAGTCCGTCTTCCAGTGCAATAAGATCTGGGTTTAGGCTAGCTAATGTAGCTAACTGAATAACGTAACTTTCGTTTCTTGGGCCGGGGACGGGCGTTCTAATGTTATTCAACGTTAGTCAAACGAGAGCTGTTATCAAACTTTAAACAGCAGGGTAAAATAAAGTGTAAAATCCTGCCATGATGAGGTAGTTGCCGGCTGGAGAGGTAAGTTGTATTTTACATAGACTAGCTAGGTTTGCGCATCTGGGTTTGTCAGCAAGCTAACTACATACAGAAGGGCCACAGTGATACTTTTTATATTGATACTATAGTATTTGTCTTTAAGAACATCATTTAGATCCCTAGCAAGTAAATCGGCTTAAAATGGACTGATATGGACTGTCATTCCTATCTAACGTTAGCCACCGAAATAACAATCTTATTGGTGTCGTTTTCTATCGTGACAGGCACATTGGTTTCGTGACCTTTGCCCACTGAAGTTGTATTCCAAATTTTATATGAACGTTGTGATATCTCCGCCGTGATTGCCAAGATTAGTCGCTCTTGCTTAATTGCGCAACTTCCAACAAATATAAACCTTTGAGAAAAGGCTCCAGTGGCAGTCGACTGCGCTCTACGTTTCACTGTAGATGTGGCATGTTGGTGATGTTCCAGATCTGCAACTTGTCAGATCCATCTTTACAAGTTTCTCTACACTAGCAGCAGACAGCAGCTTTGACAGTCTTCCCAGTGATTAAGCTGGAGAAACACGATACTCTTAAGTTTGATATGAGAAGTGGAGGGAGAAAGTAGATAACTACTGTCAGTTCTGTGTCTTGGTGTTTTCCAGACTAGGGTAAGCAAGGTTGAAACGGTCGCAGACCACTTCTATTTTGAAGATACTTTATGAACCCACTGATCTCACCGGAGGACACATTTCCTTGGTCTCTCCTTTATCGGAAATGGAGGCAGTTAAAGGCTTCTACTCCAGTACTGACCTTTGATATCTGACAAAACTATCATTTCACAGATTGCAAGCCTTTTACATTGTAATGACACTGTCACTCAAGGTCTGGCCAGTGTTGATTCAAGTTTATCTTATTTGCAAGTATTGTAAGATCTGTGGTCTGCTTGATTGTCCCCTTATGACAGAGCCTAACTCATCTTGGTTCTTGGTCGTCTACCTTAATGCAATTATTTTTAATTTAATCCTGCACCCTTTCCCTTAATCTCTCTCTATCTAAAACGAAGTCCTCACAAGTCTGGTGTTGTTTTCTAATTGGCCGATCGGTTGTTCTCGGCACCGGCGTCGAGCGTTCCTATTGGTGGGGAGGGAACGGTCACCGTGGTAATGGCCAACTGGGGGCTTAAATCTCTCCGTTGGCCGGAAGGACAGGGATTATGAGTGTGTCGGTTCATCCTCGCCATTGAGAAGAGTTGTTTAGTAATCCCACTCCTCCACCTGCTCGCTGGGCCGGGGATGCAGCAGGCAGGCCTGGACTCGTGTAGGATTAGGGCAGGCCTGGACCTCGTGTAGGACCAGGCAGGCCTTGACCTCGTGTAGGACCAGGCAGGCCTGGACCTCGTGTAGGACCAGGCAGGCCTGGACCTCGTGTAGGACCAGGCCTGCCTGGACCTCGTGTAGGATTAGGGCAGGCCTGGACCTCGTGTAGGACCAGGCCTGCCTGGACCTCGTGTAGGATTAGGGCAGGCCTGGACCTCGTGTAGGACCAGGCAGGCATGGACCTCGTGTAGGACCAGGCCTGCCTGGACCTCGTGTAGGACCGGGCAGGCCTGGACCTCGTGTAGGACCGGGCAGGCCTGGACCTCGTGTAGGACCAGGCCTGCCTGGACCTCGTGTAGGATTAGGGCAGGCCTGGACCTCGTGTAGGACCGGGCAGGCCTGGACCTCGTGTAGGACCAGGCAGGCCTGGACCTCGTGTAGGACCAGGCAGGCCTGGGACAGTTGCGTAATGACGGGGACAGGGGGATGTAGGTTAGTCTTCACATGTGGGTGGGACAGATTTTCATTTTTATGTGTCATGAAACCTACAGCCCTGGATTTGCAACACTTTCCGATGAAGAAAGATCAGGGAACATTATTGAAAAACGAATTCAAATGTATTAACAGTATACTGTAATGGGGTTCTTGTTTAGTGTTTGGACCATATGTACAGAGAGAGTTATCTTCTGGCAGGTGTACAAGTACTCTAAACCTCACGATCAGAAAGTGAGTGTTTAAAGGCCAGGTGAAGGGATTATAGTCAACATGGTTAAGTAATGGAATCACAGCCCATTGACACTTTGCTTTGCTTAGTTTCGGATGTTAAGATTGACAGAGAAGCATCCAAAATGTATGTGCTGTAGTAAAGATCTACGATATTCAAACCCATGTTGTATCTATACACATGCATGAAGAAACAGCGTTTATCATTGGCTGCATACTTTATTTACCTGTTGACTGTCTCTATTGCTTTGAATTCAAATGAAGGAACACTGGCATGGAGTCAAGGGAAATCGTGTTTGACCTCTTTTGACCTCACATCTAACTCCTCCCCTTTCTCCTTGTCCTCCAGGCCCCTCCCAGAACCCTGTACCCCTGCAGCCTCCAGGACAGGGCTACAACATGCCCCACCAGATCCCCTACAACCCCATGCAGGCCAAGGCCCCCATGCCCCCTGGCCCTGGACTCTATAACTCTGGGCCTTACCAGCCCGGCCCCCCTGCCAGCTCCTACCAGGGCCCCCCAGGTCCCCCCATGATGACCAGGCCTCCGATGGGGTCCCTAGGGGTCCACACCCCCCCTCAGTCCTCAAGCCCCAGCCCGGGCCCCAGCCCCATCCCCGGCCCCAGGATGTCCCCCCTACAGGGCGCCCCCACTCCGCCTGCGTCCGGCAACAGCTACTACCCTGCCCCCCCCCAGCAACAGCCCGCCCCCCCCGCCTGGCAGTACGGAGCTCCTCGACCAATGGGAGCGCCTCCTCCCATGGCCACGCCGCCCCTCGGCCCCATGGGTAATCACCACACAGCCTCGTCCTCGCCCGGCCCACCGCCGTCGGCCGCGGGCTACGGCGTGGCGGCGCCCGTTCCTCCGCCTCCCGCCTTCCACAACGCCACGCCTCCGCCAGGGCCCGGCCTGCCGCCCACCACCGTGCACGGATACGTCCAGCGAGGTGACGCCTCCCCACATCCACACATCTCTGCCTGCTACTAGGGAGTCAGGTGGCTGAGCGGTTAGGGAATCGGGCTATTAATCAGAAGGTTGCCGGGTTCGATTCCCCGGTTGTGCCAAATGACGTGTCCTTGTGGGCAAGGCACTTCACCCTACTTGCCTCGGGGGGGAATGTACCCTGTACTAACTGTAAGTCGCTCTGGATAAGAGCGTCTGCTAAACGACTACATGTAAATCACTGGCACTGTAAAGCAGAGCACCAGTGCAGAGTAGAAGGCCATAGAGTATGGATTTACAATACACATTAAACGTGAACCTCTAAATTCCTGTTTCGAAAAGGCTCGTGACCCCGGTTGGCAGGGAGAGACCCAACGGAGGGTGTCTTTAATGCGTAGTAGAATTAGGAAACGCTTGGTCATGGTGTCTGTGGTGAACTCACTGGCTGATGGAGGTGGACGTTGCCCCCTGATCACACACAAGCCTATCTCTCTGCTCCTCATGCTGAGTCGTCGTACAGAGGACAGATAAGTGTTTTAGAAACTGAACAGAATATATACATCAGTCCCAAACTTTGTACTTCCAAGGCTTGGCCAGACCAGTCTCCTTGAGCTGCGGAGGGTCAGGAGGGGTTAGTTTGTTGACTGTGGTCTGAGTTGAAGGCTGGAGTCAGAACCAGGCCCATGTGATTTCACACCACCAAGGCCAGTATCATGTTATGAAACAGAGCACAGATTAGAACAGACACGAGTGTGTCCGCTAGCCCCGTTCTTAATCTTAGTAGGCGTGTGTATGAGTGTGTGTGTGTGTGTGTGTGTGTGTGTGAGAGAGAGAGACAAGATGGAGGTGTCTCTGTATGTTGACGTTATGTGCTCGTTGCAGCAGCTGTCGTCACCTCCAGAGTGAGCTGATAATGTTACGGACCCTTGTGGTCCCTGTCCCTCCTCCTGCATGGGGCCTGTAGGGCCGCCCCTCTCTCTGCTCGTACCCCCCAGCCCCCTAGACCCAGCCTGGACCACACTCTCTCTGCTCGTACCCCCCAGCCCCCTAGACCCAGCCTGGACCACACTCTCTCTGCTCGTACCCCCCAGCCCCCTAGACCCAGCCTGGACCACACTCTCTCTGCTCGTACCCCCCAGCCCCCTAGACCCAGCCTGGACCACACTCTCTCTGCTCGTACCCCCCAGCCCCCTAGACCCAGCCTGGACCACACTCTCTCTGCTCGTACCCCCCAGCCCCCTAGACCCAGCCTGGACCACACTCTCTCTGCTCGTACCCCCCAGCCCCCTAGACCCAGCCTGGACCACTCTCTCTGCTCGTACCCCCCAGCCCCCTAGACCCAGCCTGGACCACACTCTCTCTGCTCGTACCCCCCAGCCCCTTAGACCCAGCCTGGACCACACTCTTACACCTGAAGGTTACCATGTGTGGGACTTGGTTAGGGGGAGGGTATAGCTTAGTGGTTAGAGCACTTGACTGCAGATCAAGAGGTCGCAGGTTTAAACTCCCCTCTGAACTGTACGTCGCTTTGGATTAAAGCTAAGATCAATGTTGTTTGATGAGAGGTTTACGTTAAGGACTGAAATGTCATCGGGTGACATGAGAAGCCGTGGTGCTGGAGGGTGGGGGTGAGGATGGGAGCTGTGGTGCTGGAGGGAGGGGGTGAGGATGGGAGCTGTGGTGCTGGAGGGAGGGGGTGAGGATGGGAGCTGTGGTGCTGGAGGGAGGGGGTGAGGATGGGAGCTGTGGTGCTGGAGGGAGGGGGTGAGGATGGGAGCTGTGGTGCTGGAGGAAGGGGGTGAGGATGGGAGCTGTGGTGCTGGAGGGAGGGGGTGAGGATGGGAGCTGTGGTGCTGGAGGGAGGGGGTGAGGATGGGAGCTGTGGTGCTGGAGGGAGGGGGTGAGGATGGGAGCTGTGGTGCTGGAGGGAGGGGGTGAGGATGGGAGCTGTGGTGCTGGAGGGAGGGGGTGAGGATGGGAGCTGTGGTGCTGGAGGGAGGGGGTGAGGATGGGAGCTGTGGTGCTGGAGGGAGGGGGTGAGGATGGGAGCTGTGGTGCTGGAGGGAGGGTGAGGATGGGAGCTGTGGTGCTGGAGGGAGGGGGTAAGGATGGGAGCTGTGGATGTATTTAAAATAACATCTGGTATGAAATCATTCAGGGCTTTTATTCCGGCGCTGCGTTCGAATGTCTTTCAAATTGAGACGGAATCGGAAAATAAATGTTCTGATCGTCTCGTGATGGTGACGGTTTCCCTGACGATTCGACTGACCCGTTGTTGTTGTTGTGGTGGTGTGTTCTCAAAAGGCTCCGCCCCCCCTCCGATGAACCCGTCGGCCCCCAACACGTACCAGCCAGGCAGAGGCCCCTACGGGCCCCCCCTCCCCGGAGCCCCCCTCCCGGGACAGCCCCCCTCCATGAGGCCCACCCCGCCCCCCACAGGCCCCCCCATGGCCAACGCCACCCCTCCACCCCCCCTCGCCCCCCAGAATGACGGTAAGTTTCACTGTTTGTATAAGAAAAAAATGTGTGCTCGATAAAAGCATCTTTTTGATGTAAAAATGGTAAATATGATGTTTGCTGTCCTTACAGGGTCTATATGAATAACCCCCTTAGCAGTGTGTCGTAGTGTTGACAAACAGGACGAGGAGTTACGATCGCAGTCTATTGGCACCAGTTTAGCTCGCCTGTTGAGCTACTTGACGCTTAGCAACCGTTTCTGTGTGACCTGTACGGACGCTAGAGAGAAGAGAGGAACACCTTGAGATTTCTGCTGTTTGAGTCAGGGTGTAACCAAGGAGATCTGGCGTTTCACCACAGTGCAGCAGTCATGTGACTAGGAATGCTCGTTTTTTAGTTCCGTCCCAGGTTATCATGGTCTCACTACCTTTGCCTTCTCTCGACCCCCCCCCCCCCCCTCCCCCTCTACAACAGCTCATTGTGGGGTTGTGGCGAACAGCACCCGCCCCCTCTCTGAGCCCGACCTCCAGGAAGGGGATATAGAGTGTCCAGGTGTGGTTTGACAACTCTAGGTGTTGTGGTGCCGTGTCATCTTGTCTTTGACCTAGCTACACCCCCCCCCTCCTCTCTCTCTCTCGTCTCTCTCTACTGTCTCTCTCTCTTGTATCTCTCTCTACTGTATCTCTCTCTTGTATCTCTCTCTTGTATCTCTCTCTCCTGTCTCTCTTTCCTATCTCTCTCTCTACTTTGTCTCTCTCCTGTCTCTCTCCTGTCTCTCTCTCTCCTGTCTCTCTCTCTCCCGTCTCTCTCCATCATAACTGTGACTGACTGGGGGTCCCTGGAAACGTTTAGTCAGGGTTTGGTTCTATTTCTTCCTCCTTCTCTTCCTGTTCCTCTTTCATTCCTCGCTCTGTCTCTTATTACTTCTCCCCCTCCTTATTTCCCTGATCCTTTCTCGCTTTGCCTCTTCCTTCCTGTATTTCTCCTCTCTCTTTATCTTCCCCTCTCCCCCCTCTCCTCTCTCTCCTCAGTCATCAGTTGTAGTCTTCCCTCTCGTTCCGTGTTCAATGCGTGTTCCATGCGTGTTCCATGCGTGTTCGTGACGACTCCTTCATCTTACATCCTTCATAGTGTAGTAGTGGGACTAGCGTCGCCAACAGTAGCTTCCCCTGTCCCCTCTCTCCACTTCCTGTCCCCTCTCTCCACTTCCTGTTCTAAACCTCCTCTGTCGTCTCTGTGCCGACACAGGACCGTTGCCTGGTAACGGAACCCAGTACGCCAACAGCTTCAACCACCTGGACGGCCCCGGAGCCAAGATGGGTGAGGAGGGGGATCTCTCTCAGAAATGTCCATCCTGGATGGACAATAAAGTTTTATTCGATCTCTACGTCAATGAAATGTCCATATATTCTCCAGCGCTTTCGGTCCTGACCTCACTTCCTTTCTCTTCCAAGCAGGTGGCCCGCCCCCTTCCCAGCCTGGGCCCCCCCCCGGCCCTCGACACATGGGCCTCTCCTACCCCTCCCTCCCCCCGGGGTACCAGAACACCTCGGGGCCCCCCAACGCCTCCCCCATGCACCCTCCCTCCCTCCCCCCCACACAGCCTTACAGCCAAGCACCTCAGCCATATCCTCAGGTAAGGACAGCCACTCCCCACACATCTGTTACATCTGACATCTCTAACTGAAGTTGGGCCGTTTCAAAGTGAATTAAGTCTCAATGCAGAGTCTGTTTGGCCCAAATGAGAAAAAAGTTGTTTAATTTGTAACACTGCTATGTACCCCCATGGGCTAAATAATATGCTACTTTACTCTACCGTTTAATTAGAATTGTTTACAATTTGAACTGCGCTTTCATAGTTAGTAGGCAGTTAGTAAAATGCTAAAATCCCCCAGCCTCCAGCGGGCCCGGGCCCAGGCCCCGGCGCAGCCCAGCTGAGCCCCTCCCTGGCTGGGCTGAGCCTGCAGGGCCAGCCCCCTGAGGCCCTCAGGGTGGTGAACCTGCTGCAGGAGAGGAACTTGCTGCCCCCAGGGCCCCTGGTGCCCCCTACACCCTGCCTGCCCCAAGACCTGCAGAAGATCAACTGCCACCCAGAGTGAGTCACACACACACACCTTGCATGTGAACACCAAACACACACCAACACCAGTATGTAGGGTGATAACCTGTGTGTGTGTGTGTGTGTGTGTAGGGTGTTCCGGAGCACTCTGACCAGCATCCCCCAGACCCAGTCTCTGCTCAACAAGGCCAAGCTCCCCCTGGGACTGCTGCTGCACCCCTTCAAAGACCTCTCAGTACGTTACACACCTGGAGTTACACACCTCTAGTTACACACCTCTCAGTACGTTACACACCTGGAGTTACACACCTCTAGTTACACACCTCTCAGTACGTTACACACCTGGAGTTACACACCTCTAGTTACACACCTCTCAGTACGTTACACACCTGGAGTTACACACCTCTAGTTACACACCTCTCAGTACGTTACACACCTGGAGTTACACACCTCTAGTTACACACCTCTCAGTACGTTACACACCTGGAGTTACACACCTGTAGATGCACACCTGGAGTTACACACCTGTAGTTACACAACTGTAGTTACACACCACTCAGTATGTTACACACCTGTAGTTACACACCTGGAGTTACACAACTGTAGTTACACACCTCTCTATGTTACACACCTGTAGTTACACACCTGGAGTTACACACCTGGAGTTACACACCTGGAGTTACACACCTCTCAGTATGTTACACACCTGTAGTTACACACCTGGAGTTACACACCTGTCTATGTTACACACCTGGAGTTACACACCGCTCAGTAAGTTCTCCCCCCCCCCCCCCCCCTGCAGCAGTATGTTCCACACCTCTCAGTAAGTTCTCCCCCCCCCCCCCCTGCAGCAGCTCCCGGTGGTGACCTCCAGCACCATCGTGCGCTGCCGTTCCTGCAGGACCTACATCAACCCCTTCGTCACCTTCCTGGACCAGCGGAGGTGGAAGTGCAACCTCTGTTACAGGGTCCAACGATGGTGAGGGGGGGGGGGGATATGTGTTTGGGTTTTGCAGTGCTCTAAGAGTTAAGATTATACTTATGTGTGTTTAGCTACGATATGTGTGTTAAGCTAATATGTGCTATGTGTATGTTTAGCTGATGTGTGTGTGTTTAGCTGATGTGTGTGTGTTTAGCTGATGTGTGTGCGTGTGTGTTTCAGTGCCAGAGGAGTTCATGTACAACCCCGTCAGCAGATCGTACGGTGAGCCCCACAAACGGCCCGAGGTCCAGAACGCCACCATCGAGTTCATCGCCCCGTCAGAGTACATGGTGAGCTTAACACCACGGGCACAGCTGTCAAAACAGCCCCGGCTCAAAAGGCTTTACATTTGCATGCTCTGCTGTTTTTAAGATTGTGGAGTATGTGTGTGAGAGTGTGTGGTTTGTGAGAGAGTGTGTGTACTTGTTTGTATGTTAATGAGCCAGCTAACCCCCCCCCCCCCCCCCCCCCCCCCTCAGCTGAGACCGCCCCAGCCCGCGGTCTATCTCTTCGTCCTGGACGTATCCCATAATGCCGTGGAGACGGGCTACCTCAGCGTGGTCTGCCAGTCTCTGCTGGACAACATCAACGCGTACGTGACAGACACACCCTCTTAAGCTGCTCACACGCTTCTCACACACACACACAGCCATGACCGTCAGCTGACTGTGTGTGTGTCACAGGCTCCCGGGGGACGCGAGGACAAAGATCGGCTTCATCACGTTCGACAGCACCATCCACTTCTACAACCTCCAGGAGGGCCTGTCCCAACCCCAGATGCTCATCGTGTCCGACATAGACGGTGAGGGGAGGGGGGGGATTAGAGAGGGGAGGGGGAGAGGTAGAGATATGGGGGGGAGAGAGAGAGAGAGGGAGGGAAGGGGAGGGAGTAGAGAAGGGAGAGAGAGGGAGGGGGAGAGGTAGAGAGAGAGGGGGGGAGAGAGAGGATTCGGGTGGGAAATAAATAGTGAGGCGGGGGCGAAGTAGGGAGGGAGCCGAGATTAACACTCCAGCCCTCCCGAACAGCTTCTCATCCTTTCAGCCTGAAGGGCATGTTGTCCTCTACTATAACAGCGTTGTTGTACCTCATCTGTTGTCCCTGCAGATATATTTCTACCAACACCAGACAGCCTTTTAGTCAACTTCAACGAATGCAAGGAGGTAAGAGAGACCAGCTTTAACCACACGGAATTTTGTAATGTGGATACATTTTTTATTGGATATGTTCTGAGTATTGTTTAGCATAGTGATTTAGTCTGTGAAGCGACCTAGCCTTGCCCCCTCACTATGGTGACATACTCTGTGTACCTGTGTGTTTACCTGTGTGTGTAGCTGGTGCAGGCCCTGCTGAAGAGCCTGCCCCAGATGTTCTCCAAGACCATGGAGACCCAGTCGGCCCTGGGCCCCGCCCTGCAGTCGGCCTTCAAGCTGCTGTCCCCCACCGGGGGCCGGGTGTCCGTCTACCAGACCCAGCTGCCCAACGTCGGGGTGGGGGCGCTCAAGTCCCGGGAGGACCCCAACCAGCGCGCCTCGGCCAAGGTAAGGAGAGGGGAGGTGGAGAGGGGAGGTGGAGAGGGAGAGAGATGGAGAGGGAGGGGTAGAGGTGGAGAGGGAGGGGTAGAGGTGGAGAGGGAGGGGTAGAGGTGGAGAGGGAGGGGTAGAGGTGGAGAGGGAGGGAGGTGGAGAGGGAGGGAGAGACCCTGAGGGAGAGAGAGACCCTGAGGGAGAGAGAGACCCTGAGGGAGAGAGAGACCCTGAGGGAGAGAGAGACCCTGAGGGAGAGAGAGACCCTGAGGGAGAGCTGCTGATACCTGTCCTCCTCCTCCTCCAGGATATCCAGCACCTCTCCCCGGCCACAGACTTCTACAAGAAGCTGGCGCTGGACTGCTCCGGCCAGCAGGTGGCAGTAG
>NC_090074.1:2898394-2905894 GCF_038355195.1 Osmerus mordax | reverse complement strand
ATCAATGAAATATTTCACCCCCGGTTTGCAATTGAACATGTCACATAAATACTATGCCTTAGAGGGTCCAGGTGTGAGAAACATACATATATGATTTGAACATGACACTGTCAGTTAGTCTCCTATGGTTAACTATATGTTAACTGCTGCTGGTTATCTATTTGTACTTTTGACAAGCCCAGCAGTTGTCTGTTGTCCTCCTAATCTATGTCAATCTGTCTTAATGAATTAAGACGGCATTTGTACTTGCGTCACATTCTGTTCATGTATGTACATTTCTCAAATAAATACTAGTTCTATACAACGTGTGTGTTCCTTTTAAACAGCTGCCTATCTTCAATTATTAATGGGGTGCCTCATGAGGGCTTCATGCAGTGAGTTTCTCTATATTGAAAGAGTTAAAACAAGCAAACTCATGATGACGGGCCAACTGGGTTAGCAGCGTAATC
This sequence comes from Osmerus mordax, assembly GCF_038355195.1. NCBI lineage: Eukaryota > Metazoa > Chordata > Actinopteri > Osmeriformes > Osmeridae > Osmerus > Osmerus mordax. The sequence goes on along the minus strand of NC_090074.1, from coordinate 2,905,445 downwards.
TTAATGCGGTGTGGTAATTGACCGTGCGCGCGCTTCGTTCGCCGGATGAGATGAGGTCATCAACGTGCGCAGTTACCAGCACTTCAGACAATGCAACTCGAGCCGATGAAGGCAGTTCTAGCATTAATACAGTAATCTGATCATTTGGGGTCGTGCATTCATTCAATTCTAGGGTTTTAGTAGTTGTAGTAGAACAACTAATCTGGAAAGAGATGGAGTCGACAGGCGAAAGTAGTCCGAAAAGCCCCGAAGAGAGAAGCACTCTCTCTGCTGCGCAGAAAAGAGCAGAAATTCGGAGGCGAAAATTGCTCATGAATTCCGAAGACAGGATGAACAGAATTGTGGGTTTCACTAAAATTGAGTCGGAAACCAACGGTAAATAAGTATTGCTTCGCTTTTTTTCTGTTTAACCGACCTCGCCTTCAATCAGCCTGAATCCACTTGCCAGCCTGTGTTAGCTGTAGCTATTTATGCTAGCCAGTCATTCGTCCCAGGCATTTTCATATCACATGAATGACGTGTATAAGAGTTGCATTAGTTAATAGAACTCTCTTGTCTTCCAATGTTTGCGTTGTCACAACAGGGGCCTCCAGGGGGGTCACAGAACCCAAGTTCCACCTGGACTTGGACGGAAGTGACGCATGGACCTCTCCGTCCTCCGCCTCACCCAGACTGTCTCCGTTCGTCCCAGAGATCTCCAGCAGCACCAGAAGCCACTCCCATAGCGCCACCCCAGAACGGAGGGGGTCCCCCCAGCCCGATAGCAGTGAGATGCTGGGGGGGGTTGGCGGTATGGGGGTGGAGGAGGAGGTTGTGGTGGGAGCAGCAGGGGTCCGTCAGAGGCCGAGGGGGGAACTGTCGTCGGACGAGCCCAATCGCTCCCCTCGTAAAGGCCTGCAGAAGTACCTGTCCCGTTTTGATGACGCAATGAAGCTCAGAGGCCAGCTGGCCGATGAGAAGCCAGCTCAGGATGGGAGTTCTGACCCGGAGGAGTTGGATTCCTTCAGGCTGTTCAGAATGGTGGGCAGCATCCTGCTCGCCATCTTCGTCAGGGTCTTTGTCTGCAAGTACCTGGTGAGTCCACGTTCGGTCGACGCTTCAGTCAGCGACTTATGTTTCATTCCAATGTCGGGCATTTAGAAAGAAACACTCATGTTCAATGTTCAGCGATTTGTTTTTCAAATGGTAGATGCTGAGAAAATGGGACGATCAAAATCAAGGAATGGTGTTTTGTTTACTAATGTTTTTTTAATTTTTTTGCAGTCAATCTTTGCTCCGTTTCTCACTCTGGAGCTGGCTTACATGGGCCTGTTCAAGTACTTTCCAAAGGTGGGTTAACAGCGATGTACGGGGGGGCATTTGAATCTCTGACCATTTGTTCTGCAGTCCGATTCTCCACCACTTAGCCATGCTAAATCTTTTTCTTTTTCATATCCCCTCTTCCTCCCTCATATCCCCTCTTCCTCCCTCTCCTCATCCTCCTCTTCCTCCCTCTCCTCTTCCTCCCTCATATCCCCTCTTCCTCCCTCTCCTCATCCTCCCTCATATCCCCTCTTCCTCCCTCTCCTCATCTTCCTCACTCTCCTCATCCTCCTCTTCCTCACTCTCCTCTTCCTCCCTCATATCCCCTCTTCCTCCCTCTTCTCATCCTCCCTCTTCCTCCCTCCTCCTCCTCTTCCTCTTCCTCCCTCCTCTTCCTCCCTCCTCCAGGTGGAGAAGAAGGTCCAGACGACGGTCCTCACAGCCGCGCTGCTCCTGTCGGGCATCCCCGCCGAGGTCATCAACCGCTCCATGGACACGTACCGGAGGATGGGCGACGTCTTCGCCGACCTCTGCATCTACTTCTTCACCTTCGTCCTCTGCCACGAGATCCTCGTGCTGATTGGCTCGGAGGAGGCGCAGTGAGGAAAGGGGGCCGCCAACCGCCGTCGTCAGAAGAAAAAAAAGGGTGTCGAAGGGTGTACCCCTGATCGTTTGCCGTGACCCCTGAACCAAACCGCCCCCCTCCATCTGCTATTCAAGCTTGGGGTTACACTACGATTTGCAAACAATATTTGGGGTGAGCTTGATTTATCCTCGCCGCTGCAGCGACACCCCTGGGACAGTCCCAGGAGTAGAAACTGAGAAATACATCAAACTCGCCTCGTTCACCAGGTCATTTCATATCCAGAGATGGAGATGGAACCTGAGGGTGAATCCTCATCTGTAGATAGCGGGCGTAAGAGAGGGTTGACATGCGTTGAGATGTGCTAACTTGTATGTGTTGACATTGGTTTGAAATATATACACTCATAGGAGCTGCTTCAAGTTACCACACAATAAGTGTTGTGACGTCCGTGTACTTTTGTGATTCTCTCCCCAGGTGAATATATATACACACATCACAGGGAGGACTGGAAATGCAATTTGCCGTTATAGATTTTTGCTGAATGTTCAAAGCCGTACTTGCACCCTTTGTAAGCCTGAATAAACAGTCAGCTTCCTGTACATGCATAACCCCGGGGCAGTTGTGTAAGAGTGTAGAAACTGTCCCGGTATTAATTTGGAAAGTGTGGGTGGGTGTGTTATTTACTGGGACTAGGTGGGGTCTTACAAGCTTTTGTGTGTCTTTGCATGAGAACTGGCCGGTGAAGCAACAGTCAAACATTGCTTTGCAATGTTTTCCTTTTTTTCTCTCTTTATTTACCTCTCTTTATCGTGTTACTTAACTGCTGATTCTACATTTTATTAAAATTAATTTATTTGGTGTGTCTGTGGCTTATGTTTGTGATTGCATTTGTGACCTTTATTGTTTGCTGTTTGGTTTCATATGTTTACAAGATAATTGTGTTCAATTACTTGAACTCTAGGTTGCTTAGTTTATGAGTGTTTACTGGTATGTGAAATACTGAATCTATTAACTAAGATAAACCTCATAATAGCTACAAAATATACTGGAATAAATGTGTGTGTAAAACAAATAAAACTCCCCCATAATCGTATATTTTGTCTTTTGTATAGAGAACCTATCCCTAAAAGACTTGACAATTTTGCGACACCGAAATGGCAATTCGTTTCATTGGAAAAAAAACGTTTGTTGGGTTAACTACGACCTCCAAGCACTAGGGCGGCGCGTGCGAGAGCGTTTGTTCACAAGCACTGTCGCATCACTCTGACGTAAATTGCGAATAACCGGGCCACACAACAACGCATGAAAACAATGTTGAAGTTTTAGCAATAAAGCTACCATAAAACATCGAGATTCAAGTAACTATTTGAACATGGGGAGAGAGTCGAGGTAAGTCAGAATTGCTCAATTAAATATCACTGCTATCTTTGTTTATTGTTCAAATAAGAAAGGATAATCCTTCCCCGTCGTGGATGTGCGAGTGCTAGCACGCTAGTCTTAGCTAACCAATGGAGTTTAGTCAGCAAGATAGGTGGAAAAGCCAATCAAGTGGCTATTATTGAGCATTTTATTTTTATGAAATGCAAATTGTCGAATGCAGTTTAGCATTGCTGGTCATTTGATCAAATACCGTTTTACATATTTTTCAGACATTACAGGAAACGCTCTGCGTCAAGAGGTCGATCGGGAAGTCGGTCTAAAAGTCGTTCCCCAGATAAACGATCAAAGAAAGATAACCGGGTAGCGAATCGCGACAGGGACCGGACTAGGCGGGAGCGGTCACGGAGTCGGGAACGACGTCGATCACGGTCTAGAGATAGGAAGCACCCAAGGTGTGTGTGTGGGTGAGATGGAGATAATCATTAACAGCGATTTGCCTATATGAGTGTGTTCTCATCTTGTTGTTGCTTGATGCAGGCGCTCCAGGAGCCGTGAGAGGAGGAGATCCCGCAGTCGCGACAGGCGGAGGTCCAAAAGTAGAAGCAGAGGACGGCGGTCACGATCAGCCAGCCCGAGCAAAAGCAGGAAGACAGAGGAAAAGTAAATGAAATACCAGGCACATTAACCCCAGTTAAGATTATTAGTCGGGTCATTTCACATTCCATAATATCATAACGTGACATCTTCAATTCCATCGTTTGCTGTAGGTCCAAAAGCAAAGAGAAGGACAATCCTGAAGGCTCCTCAGAGAAGAAAAAGATAAAAGAGGAGAAAGAGGAGGAGAAAGTTGAAGACGTGAGTCCCGCTACCAAGCAGCGTCATAAAATTAAATGCATGCATGTATGCCATGTCTCGAAACACCGACCGACCCCTCCACGCCCTCCCGATCTGTCCCCGCAGCAAGACTTCGACCAGAACAAGCTGGAGGAGGAGATGAGGAAGAGGAAGGAGCGAGTGGAGAAATGGAGAGAGGAGCAGAGGAAGAAGGCCATAGAAAACATCGGGGAGATCAAGAGAGAGCTGGAGGAGATGAAACAGGGGAAGAAGTGGAGCCTGGAGGACGACGATGGTGAGAAACGGTCGACTTTGATTTCCCTTTTCCCCCGTCGGGCATCTTTTTTCCCCCGACCTTCTCTGAAAAAAACCCTGGGTTTTAAAACGTCGCTCTGCCTTCGGTCTTCTTCTTCTTGTTTTTAGATGACGATGAGGAGGGTCCGGCTCCCGCCGACGGGGATGAAGACGAGGAGGAAGAGGAGGGAGGCGAGGGAAAGGAGCCCAAAATGAAAGAGGAGAAGGAGGACGACGAGGAGGAGGAGAAGGAGGAGGAAGAGAAGGAGAAAGAGAAGGAGACCCCTATGGAACAAGAAGCCGAAGACGAGCTGGATCCTTTGGATGCCTACATGGAGGAGGTGAAGGAGGAGGTCAAGAAGTTCAACATGGGCGCCATGAAGGGGGATAAGGTTTGTCTGGCCGTCTCCCGGAGAGCCGCCATCTTTGTTTTATTTTAAAACGTCTCTGGTTTTTACAATATGTTGGTTTCGGCTGAGGATCGCTAACAGTGTATTTGATGGATTCTCTTATTTGAAATAGAAGGGGGGGATGACCGTAACCAAGGTTATGACCGTCCTCAAGACCAAAAAAGGAATTCACACACACAAGAAGAAGGGAGAGCTGATGGAGAATGACCAGGATGCAATGGAGGTAAAGAGAGAGAGAGAGATTGAGTGTGAGAGAGAGATTGAGTGTGAGAGAGAGATTGAGTGTGAGAGAGAGCGAGAGCGAGAGAGAGAGACGAGCATTAGAGAAAGAGTTGGCTGACATTATTAGTCCTCTCTGTTCTCTGAAAAGGCCGGTCGCGGCATGACCCGATGTGACATCACTTCCTGTTCTCTTTTCAGTACTCCTCGGAGGAGGAGGAAGTGGATCTCCAGACCGCGCTGACCGGCTACCAGACCAAGCAGCGGAAGGTTCTGGAACCAGTCGACCACCAAAAGATCGAGTACGAGCCGTACCGCAAGAACTTCTACGTGGAGGTGCCAGAGCTGGGAAAGATGTCCCCGGAAGGTGTGTGTGTGTGTGTGTGTGGGAGAGAAGGGCCAAGACCCTCTTTGTGGGAGCCCCCCATGCTGACTCTATAGCTATCTAGGGAGTCAGGTGGCTGAGCGGTTAAAGAATCGGGCTAGTAATCAGAAGGTCGCTGGTTCAATTCCCGGCCGTGACAAATGACGTTGTGTCCTTGGGCAAGGCACTTCACCCTACTTGCCTCGGGGGAATGTCCCTGTACTTACTGTAAGTCGCTCTGGATAAGAGCGTCTGCTAAATGACTAAATGTAAATGTAAATCTAACCTTAACCCTGTCCCTGGTTTGGCTGGTTCACAGAGGTGAACGTGTACAGACTGGAGCTGGAGGGCATCATGGTGAAGGGGAAGGGCTGCCCCAAGCCCATCAAGTCCTGGGTTCAGTGTGGAACCTCCATGAAGATCCTCAGTGCTCTGAAAAGGTATGGGGTTCTCATGGTATTTGATAGAAATGTAGGTATGTAGTACTGTCCATGGACCCATGGGTTGAAAATAAGCCAAATTATTTGGGTGGGAAAGACAGAAAAATACCAAGCAGGTAAAAAAATAAAATAAAAAAAATCTATCAAGGGCTTGGCATCCAGAATTGTATAAAATAATGAAAACATACTAAAATAAGGTGTCTCTACCTACCGTGTTGGTTGGATGGAAGGTTCTAGACTGACAGGGTTGTTTGTGTCCCTCCAGACACAGCTATGAGAAGCCCACCCCCATCCAGGCCCAGGCCATCCCTGCCATCATGTCTGGGCGGGACCTGATCGGCATCGCCAAGACGGGCAGCGGCAAGACCATCGCCTTCCTCCTGCCCATGTACCGACACATCCTGGACCAGAGGCCCCTGGAGGAGGGCGAGGGGCCACTCTGTAAGTACATCCACCCATTCATGTATCCATGCATTAACGTGTTCATCCACCCCTTCCATACATGAATTCACCCATCCACCCGCTCATGCAGAAAAAACATAACTAGTATCTGTTCTTTAACCCTTGTGTTATCTTCGGGTCATTCTGACCCATCAGTCATTGTGACCCACCGTCGTATTGCGACAGCTTTACCGCATACAAAAACAAAGTGAAGCATTTTCTTTTAACCGTTGGGCTGTCTCAGACCCCCCACATTGCGAAGGTTAAAAGAAAATAATTTTTATCTGTTTTTGTATTGGGTAAAATTGGGTAAACACAACGATGGTTCGTTATGAACCTTTGGGTCATGTGACTCGAAGGCAGCACAAGGGAGCTCGGTGGTTAGAGCATTTGGCTGCAGATATCAATTGAGTTCAAATCCCCCTGTACGTCACTTTGAATAAAACATTTGCATCCCCCCCCCCCCAGCTGTGATCATGACCCCCACCCGCGAGCTGGCGCTGCAGATCACCAAGGAGTGTAAGAAGTTCTCCAAGCCTCTGGGACTACGTGTGGTGTGTGTGTACGGAGGCACGGGGATCAGCGAACAGGTGAATATACACACACACACACACTCATACACGCATATACACTCACACACACACACCAGCAGGCACACTGTAGCTTTAAGTATGAGTGGTGTTGATTTTAACGAGAAGCTGTAACGTGCGAATAAAAACGCAATGATAAACAATTGTATGTGATACTATCCAGGGGTATTGATAACGGTTTAGTTAGATGT